>NW_026652288.1:82849133-83038006 GCF_009828535.3 Hylobates moloch | reverse complement strand
ATATATATATGTGTATATATATATACATATACATACATATATACATATATATATATATTTACTCCTTGCAATGTTCCACAGGTAGAGCTCTCCTTATCTCCCTTTATCAATAGGGAAACTGAAGCATAGAGAGACTAAATAACTTAATGACAGAGGCTCCTCTGATTTTAAGGCCTATGCCCTGAATCCATCCAATTTCTGACTCTACTACAATATATTACCTTTTTCTCTGCTATACTCAGTGGTATCCCATATTCATATAGAGTTTAATAGTATATAAAATGCCTTTTCAGACTTTGACTTATTGGTCCTTTAATACTACCCTGTGAAACAGGCAAGAATATGTTGTCTTTCTTATTTTACAGGGAAAAACACTGAAACTCAGCCAGGTTGAACAGCCTTCAGCAATCATTAGCATACGGCAAAGTCAAAACTTACCTATGTCAACTTATATCTACATCATCCAACTTCAATCCCAGTGTACTATGCGTAGCATCAAGCTTCTTTCCATTCTACTTTTTCCGGGAGAGATTTGTCTTCATACTGCTAAACTTCTTGTTGAGAACTTAAAAAATAAGGATCAGAGAAAGACATAATGCCTGTCAGTTGCTTTAAATTATCCCCCCTCCTACTTCCTGCCATCTCAGATTTAAATAGCAATCCCTATATAATAGGAGCTGTAAATTTGCCTATTTTGCACTTGACAAAGGAGGTTTTTCCTGAAAGCCTTGCTCAAAGGTCCAGAATTTAACCACATACAATTGAGTTACTACAATTATTTGGCGTAATGTTAAATCTAACTATTTGAAACAACCCTTTAATAACAATTAGCTTGAAAAACAAATGTGGTTTTCAAAACACTGCAAATGTTCTAACTTTGCTTGATGAAGAATCAAAGACCAAGGAGAAGTTTGGCTCACTTGGCAGTTGCCTCCTTGATAGCCCTCTTGTCTCCATGTGCATCTTATTGTGGGCTCTTGTTTCAATTTATTTGATTAGGGATTTCAGGTGGACTTCTCTGATGACGTTATTCATACGTGGACATCTTAGGGCCTCTTCCCTGCTCTGTCCCAGGATGCTTTCTTATCTGATTCCTATTGTTTGTCATTCTAGGCTGTACACCCTCTTGGGCCTTCTCAAAACCACCCACTTCACCTTTCATGGTCCTGCTCCTCCAAATCTGATTTCCAAAGTGAGATGTTGCTCCTTAAATCATCCTGCCTTTCTCTCCCCAAAGACATTAATGTCCAGGTCCTTTTCTTTTCAAGGGTTTTACTATTAAACACAAATGGACACATTGCTGTAGATCCCTTCCTCAGTAATGGTTCCTCTTTCTAGACTAAGAAGTTTTTGGTGGTTTTTTTTTTTTCACATGGAGATGTTGCATATCACATAATGTAGTTCTAGTCTCTTAACTAAGGTTCTGAGGTGGCAAACTGAAGCCTCTATGTACCCTTTGCCAAACAAAGCATGGCGGTAATTCTCAGATTACAAAGAAAGGACCACACTGACCCCTTACTTAAGTCCAGTGGTTTCCTAGCTCCCTGAGGATTCCTTCTTCTCCAGTCCAATTCAAAGATAGCCATTTAATCATTCCTAAGCGGGAGACATGCCCTCTACTCACTCTGCTCCCTGCCCTTTCCCAGCTTTTTGTATACTACCAAGAAGAGTACTATCTAACAAATATCTCCTTTATCACACTCAAATCAATATTCAAGCATCCTCTCTGTTTCTGTTAAGTCAGCAACACAGCTGCCAGTTTGCTTGCAGACATAGCTTGAAACAACAAGATGTGAGGTTGATCTTTTTTGGTACCATACATGCCCCTCTCCCTTCCGGGCCCCCACTCCTGTTCCCATATGTTCACATCCTAATACAACGTAAGTATGAAGATGCTTTGGAGGCACTTTGGGGTACCTTCCCGAACCCAGGATCTTCTGTGCACAAAGTGGACATGATAATCGCTGCAGTGTGGAACCGCGTGCTGGGGACACCTTCTCTGTACATACAAAGCTCACATCATCTCTTCTACCTTCACTAGTCACCTGTTGTACCACAACCACTGCTGCTTCCTTTCTCATTCTTTTTCCAGGGAGAAGAAGGTTGTTGAAACCTTTTGTCCATAGGGTAGCCAGAATCACCTGGTATATTTAGCTTCAGGGCTTCCCATTTGACCTGCTGCTCTGGCCCTGAACTTCTCTGGACATCTGGGGTCAAGGCTCCTGAAGGAAGTGATAACCAATGTCTTCCAGAGTTTTGGAAGTTAACAAAATTGCTGTAGATCTCTTCCTCAGTAATGGTCCCTCTTTCTAGACTAAGAAGTTTTTATTTATTTTATTTTATTTTATTTTATTTTATTTTATTTTATTTTATTTTATTTTATTTTTGAGATGGAGTCTTGCTCTGTCACCTAGGCATGATGTCAACTCACTGCAACCTCTGCCTCCTGGGTTCAAGCAATTCTTCTGCCTCAGCCTCCCAAGTAGCTGGGACTACAGGTGCATGCCACCACACCCGGCTAAGTTTTGTATTTTTAGTAGAGATGGGGTTTCATCATATTGGTAGGGCTGGTCTTGAACTCCTGACCTTGTGATCCACCTGCCTCAGCCTCCCAAAGTGCTGGGGCTACAGGCATGAGCCACAGCACCTAGCCGAGAAGTTTCATTTTTAAAATTAAAATAAAATAGGTAGATAGATGGATAGATAAAACAAAAAATATATGAACTTCCTTATCTCAGAGACAAATTTGTGTTCTTGAAAGTTCTGCAGGCAGAAGGACACTAGATCACAGTCACATTGCATCCCCAACTTCCTTAGTCCATCACTTCCCCCAAAAATGGATTAGGAATGGGCAGTCTGTGAGGGAAGCATGTTGGCTAGGGTGGGCAAGGCAGAAAGAGAAGGAAAGACTCTTAAAAAGAAAGAAGGATAAATATCGCCAGGGAGTCAAGCACAAGTAATCTTTCTTATTCCCTCCTTTCCATCTGTAGCACAAACCACAGTTAATCAATTACTTTCTTGAAGAGAATTACTGTTACATGGAAAGGGACCTAAGAAAGCACTTGTTGTCAGCATTATGCGCTGCAGGCCTTATCACAATCAGGCCAAAAAAAGTACCATTACAGAGCCAAAGGAGATCATCTCATTTCATAGAATCCCTTCTTGTGAAAGTATGTTATTGGATATGCCTGATGCTGTCAAAGTGGGGTGGCGGAAGGCTGAGCAGTATTAAGAATACAGCTTTTTTTGTGGTTGTTCAAAGAAGAACTATAGCAATTCTTCCTTTCCAGTGTTTTTATAATTTGGTTTAGAATCAGCCAAGACAAAACAAGAGAAGGGCTAGAAACCTTCCCTCCAAGAAGTTGGAATCAATATAGTTTCCTGAAATATTTTGTCGGTGTGGTAATTAAAAGAGTTTCACTCAGAACTTTATGCATTTGACTATTTCCTCATTAAAAAAAAAAAGGTCAGTGTGCTAATAAAGACAAATACATTCTATTTTCCTTTCAGGATTTTAATTCTCTCAATCCTATCATAGTACTCAAGAGCAAGCTTACCTGATGTCTTTACAGCAATCCTGGTTCTAATGCTCTACAGCAAAATCACCTGTGCAAATATGTGTGCACACTGTGTGTGTGTGTCAGAGTGAGAGAGAATGTACTGAGCACTGGCATGTGCATCTAAAAAGTTTTAGTCTTAATTCCTCACGCTTTATTTTTGGTAGCATCGTTAACATTACAAAAACAGTAAACTGGTATAGGTTTCAAACTTGCAAACTTGCTAATAGTATTCTAAAGAGGGACAATGCCAGGATCAGAAAGAATACTTCTTGCTCCAAACACAATTTTATATTTTGAAATATGATTTACTTTCTGGATTGCAGCCAGGCAATTACCATTCACAAATATTTCAAGTGAGAGAGATAAAGTGGTTGCTACTAGTCCCATAATTTGGAATTGCTGCTAACAGATTTTACATATCATCTACTTTTCTGCCATTCTCTTTCAGAAAATACAATTAAATCTTAATATTTCTGCATTTTAAGTCTCACTGTCAGCTTCATCACTGCTTGAAACAAAAGCGTGTAAGTGGCTCCCTCTGGTGCTGCCACTAGTATTAATTTTTCTATTTGCAACCACAGATGTAACCCAGATAAGCAGGAAAAAGTAGGTAGAAGCCCTCATAACTGGAAATGTCTCTTGGCACACAATCCCACATGGAATAATATTAGATAAGAGATGAGGGGTTTTGGAGGGTGGGGTAGGAATAGATGCTCAATATCTTCCTTGGCCTTTTTTCCTCACTTCATATACACAAAAGGAAATTGCAAAAGCTTTAAGAAAAGTCACGTTTATTAAACCCCAGCCAAAATCCCCCATTCTTGTTGCCGAATACTAATGACCTAAGAAAGTACTTAAGTACTACTTCTAATGGACCTCAACAGGGCCATCAGTCACCAGCCCAGCACTCCACTTGACCTGCGGCCTACATAGCCATGATTAGAGCAAAAGTGGGATCATAAAAAGCCTCTTCCAAGTGGCAGCTGAGGGCTCCAGAACAGCACCTCTGAATGGCAGTGGTGAAGGAAGCTGGCAAAACTTCCTTCTGTGGCTGCGATCCATAGTTCTCTCTGATGACCACTCTTTCAACGTAAGTCCTACTCACAGACAGACAATGTCTGAAATTTAGACTCCGTAAGGGAATGATCTGACTTCTAGGTCAGCCACCACAGTGTACAGCCCCAATGATTAGTTTATAGCAATCTGCAGGCTCTCTCATGTTGATCTTGCCCTCTTTTCTGCCAAAGAGGCAGCACATCTTCCCTGCTATATTTCTCTAAAGTACAGCATAGCCTCCACCACCAGCCAGAATGTTAATGCATTATCACTCTGTACACTGAGAAAACAAGTGACCATATGTAGCCTGTGCCAGTGGAGCTGTAACTGTGAAGAACAATGGCTCTGAGTCAACAACAGAATTAAACTACTCCCTCTTGTGAAGCTCTTCTGAATATTTTAAGTGTTGCCTTGAAAGTGTGGGATTATGTGCAAGCATAAACATTAGCTTAATGCAATTTTTTGGTACAGAATATGCCAGAGTTTAAAAATCAGAATTGAAATGCAGAAAATAACTTTGGGATAAATTTAATTTTTTTATGTGTGATTAAAACATGATTGAAGTGGCATACTTTATGTATAATTAAAGTTGCTTTGTAATTAAGAGATTTAAACATGTATAGAAAATGATACGGCCTAGTTTGGAGATTTTACAAAGGCACCTATTAAGTACTCACTCCCTAGCAAGCCTATGACTCAAATGTTTTCACATTCTAATGCTGATAGAGTTCTTGAATTTTCTAAAGCTGCCAATTTCACCATTTCTAAATGCTTTATCCCTCCTTCCATGTGCTAGTGAAATAAAAGCAGCCCGATCTCCTCTGCATTAACAAAAACATGGATGTAGAACACTATCTCTGAACTTCAAAAACTCCAGGTGAAAAAAGGATTGTCACAATTGAGATAGTGTTTGACTCATCTTTGTCTTCTCCATTGTGCCTAGCACCATGTCCCACCCAGTACTTAGGAAATATGTGATAAATGGCTATTAGTAGGCGAGCAGAGTGTGTCTGTGTTTATGTGTGGAGGGTTCTTATGATAATGCAAACACTTCTGACCTAGTGGTGGCTGACCTAGAAGTCAGATCATTCCCTTACGGAGTCTAAATTTCAGACATTGTCTGTCTGTGAGTAGGACTTACAGGCAAAAGTTCTATATTATTTTGTTTATTCCCATAACAGCCCTATACTTCTTTAGAGTTTTAGAATAGCCTGGTGAAGGAATGACATTCAAAATAGACTAGAGGACTACTCTCAGTGTATTTTTTACAGACAGAAAAACTAAATCAAAGAGAGGTGAAGTCCACACAGAATCATGAATTTTAGTACTAACTTAGCAGCAGTACCACCTATTAAGCTAAAGAATGATGCAGAACAAGTTTTTTTTTTTTTTTCCCCTTATCTTGCTCATTTGTGTCAGCCCCTTTCCCAGACCCAAATTCCTCAATCTCCCACCCTCTCCAGAGATTGCCTCTTGGCCCCTCTACAGGTCCCTAAAACATCCTTCTAGTAAGCACCTGGCATTAACCTAGGCTTGTTCTCACTAGCAATGATCTTGGCTTAAACTGATCTTCCTGGCCTTCCCCATCAATACTTGTCTTTTTTATGTTTCATTCTTTTTAGCCAAGTATCACATGGGGCAGGGAAATATTCAGACAAACTTATCATATTAGAGTGTTGGTTGCTGATATTTGCATTTACAAGGCTTTTGCAACATTTCAAAAGCACAATGGAAAATTTTGCATTTGGGTTCTGGATTTAGGTACAGAAAGGATGCCATGTAAGAGACGTTGTTGACTGGATACAGGGGTCAGGAGATAGGGAATCAGGAGTTGGAAATGGGAGAAAGAAATAATATTCATGAAGATAAGCAAAAAAAATATGGACTGATAGATGAATGCTAGATTTATTTTCCTGGGGGCCAGTGACACATTTTCTAGTGTTTTTCCATGTTCTCGTCTATAGTATATATGGAATATGAACAATTTTTTCCAAGAAAAGTGATTGTTTCTTCTCAGGCTTTCTCATATCAATCATTCAACTATAATTTTCAATTGAATCAGATAGATAAACAGATAGAGAGAGGTAGACAGATACACATTTACATATTGATATGTATGTATACATATGGCAGTTTTGCAAACCTGAGTGTAGCAGGATAAATAAAAGATATTGCAATGTTAAGGATGGCTCTTTATACTCTTTCTAACGCTCTAAGAAATTATTCCATTTCCAGTGATTGTACCTTCATTCTCCTCTATAGTAGCACCACCCAATGCTCTTGTTTTTCTCAGATTTCTATGGTAGAGTGTCCCACGAGAGGCTGTTCTGTGAAATCTCAGGCTTCCTAGGAGTTCTAGAGAAGGCTGGTGAGGAAATGACACTCAAAATAGCATACCAGGACTATTCCCAGCGTATTTTGACTGGCAGAGTTGTAATGCACCTATTCTCTTTTTTTTTTTTTTTTTTTTTTTTTTGAGACGGAGTCTCACTCTGTCACCCAGGCTGGAGTGCAGTGGCGCGATCTTGGTTCACTGCAACATCTACCTCCCGAGTTCACGCCATTCTCCTGCCTCAGTCTCCCAAGTAGCTGGGATTACAGGTGCCTGCCACCACGCCCAGCTAATTTTTTGTATTTTTAGTACAGACGGGGTTTCACCGTGTTAGCCAGGATGGTCTCGATCTCCTGACCCCGTGATCCGCCCGCCTCGGCCTCCCAAAGTGCTGGGATTACAGGCATGAGCCACTGCGCTTGGCCAATGCGCCTATTCTTGAGAAGTTATAGAAGCCATGTTTATGGAGTTCTTATGCTTATGCTCTTCTGAACGAGTCCCTCCCTAATCTCCAGGTGCTGGTTATTCTAGCCACTGACTCCCAGAATGAGCTGCTGTTTTTATGGAGAGTGACTTCAAGGAGAGTCAGGAGGGATGTGTTGATTTTACATAGAATTTAGTAGAAACGGAAGAATACATCTCTCTTTAAATTGCCCCCTTAGACCTTAAAAATGTTAAAAATTTTTAAGTGATGGTGAGTATGACCAATGAGCATTAAAAGACAGATTGGCACCAACTAGATTCTCTCTCCCTTAAGCAAATAGGCATTTTGTCTTGCAATCACGGGACTGCCTGGAGTACCATGTTGAAAAGGAGCATGGAAAAGAAGACATATTGTGTGAGGCAGAACGTTTCTAGTATTTCTTACGGAAAGAGTGCTCAGGGTAGAGAACCATATGTAGGCAGGCTTGTGATAAGAAGAATCTTCTCATTTGATGACAAGCAATCAAATAATCTCAGCTTGATTTTGTATCAACCAATGTCACAAATAGACATTCTCAGAAAGCCACACATTCCATTTTAAATAATTTATTTTTAGTGGAAGCAAACTCTTTCTGATATGAGTAATATGAACCAATTTTTCTGAGGACTATTTATTCAAAATAAATGTATAATTGTTATTTCTAATCTGCAGAGGTCCTAAACCAAAATACTGAATGCAAAATAAGATGTATGATTTCAATAAGCATTTTTCTTTGCTTTCTACAATGATATTTCTCAATGTGTTTGTATGTGTGTGTTTACTTTTGAAAGAATCTAGAATGGCCAACTGCCTCTGCTGCCTGTCTTAGTCTTGATTTTTATTGCTTTTATGCAAGCAATGCTTGCTCCCTCTTCTCTATTTATTCATATCCTAATCCCCTTTAAATAACACCTCCTCCACTAACTTTGCTAAAAATATGACTCTCCTTTTTTATCAGTTCTGGTGATTATTACCTATACTTCTAAAATTCTAGTAATTATGTAATCATGGTAACTTATATATAGAATATATAGTGCTGATGTATGTATTACTGCAATTTAAATAAAACTAATGCATGAAGGCATTACGTGAAGATCAGATTCTAGCTCTACCATGGCATAAACAAGCAAATCATTTTTTTCCTCTGGGCTTCAGTTTTGTCACATGTAAACTAAGGAAATGGGCCTATGTTATCTAAAACCCACCATGGCCCTTTCAGCTTTTCAGCTGGAAAGACCATTGAAAATTTATTAAAGTTTTTAGAAATAAATGATTCCTTTGTACAATATGTTTTACAAACCACCTTAGGTCAAAAAATGTGATTTTCCGCATTTAGCCATAAAGATGTGATTGCAATATGAATATAATCTCTGAACCCCATTTAATGATCTGAGACTCTAAGCCATTAAATAGTACTCTCCATCTTAAAACCTAGTATCTTGAATATTTTTCTTATGGATGAAGTGACACAACTAGAGGATTAAAATAATTAATAATTTTATAGAAACCTACTTACTTCAGTAATACTACATCATATGTTTTTGATATCTTAATTGTATTATGAGAGAACTTCAAGAATATCTAGCCAAAATAAAAAAGAAGGATTTTCTTCATGCTCCATAAATCAACTCACTTTTTAAGCAAAGCAGGTAGGTGAGAAGCAACACAGTGTTTTCTCTGTGGTGACTACAGCTAAAACGAGAGAAAGGAGAGTGGCACACCTCTGGAGAGCTTGTTATTCATCAAAAAGTAAGTGCCCAGCTTTCTGACCACTTAAGAGCAGTGGCAATTTTCAAATACAATACAGGGAAGAAACACTGTTGTCTGTGGAATTGCACAGTAAGAACTGTCAAGATGTATCCACAAATAGTAGCATCTGACTGGTCCAACTACAGGCTTCTCTTCCTTTGATTTATATATATATATACATGAATACATATATATGAATTCAATATATATGAATATATATTCATATATATCGATATATATCATATATTCATATATATTGAATTCATATATATGTATTCATATATATGATTCATAGATATATTTGATTCATATATATTCATATATAATATATATATAAAATAAAATAGTACGTCGCCAATTTATACTGAATCATAAAATATGGTTCAGTAATGATAAAATAAAAACGGGAAACTTCATTTTTACCTGTCAATTTTCTCTTGCTTCTTACTGATAATTCTTTTTAAGAAGAACATTTATATATAGTGATAGTTAATTCCTTGCATAAGTTTTCTTTGTTCTTGGTGGAAAATGCATTTTCTTCTTGCCTCCTCCTACTTTTACATCCGCTATTTGGCTGTGATTTATTTAGTAATCTTTCTCATCCAGTATATTTGAGGAGAAGAGTTCCTAAATCCTACTTTCGTTCCGTTGAATCTTCTGCATTGCTTAACAGTTATTTTAAAGAACAAGTAAGATATGTATGGACAAGTCTCCCAAAACATGTAAAATATTAAAGCTATACATGATACAATAAATCTTAAAGTTATATATGTTATATATTTTAAGCTTACCAGCTTAGAGTACATCCCTCCACTATTATGTATTTGTAGCATACTAACTTAAAATGTGTAATATATTATTACAGACTTTATTTCTGATTATCTTTACCCAAAACAGATTTTAGAGGCAGGAAACATGTTTAATTTCAATTAGTCTAACCATACACTTGAAACACGAAAACCAAAGCCTAGAGTGAAGGGATCACGAGAAATGACACAAGAGAGTTACTAGAAGAGTCTGCTCCCCAGACATCGGTCTCTTCATTCCTGGTCTAGTTCTCTTCGTTTGTTTTCATCTTACTATTATTTCTTTTCCTAAGACTAGCTATGTTTTATATATTACACAATTGGAGGGCAAATAGAGAAAAAAAGAGACAGGATTAAATTTTAATCATACTTTCTAAGAATTACCCAGTAATTTCTCTTATCTAACTATTTGGAGATTATTCGTTCGGTTAATTAGTTATCGCTATGGCATTAGTTTGTTTAAAAAATGAGGATACATGTATAATTAAAGTTGCCATATTTCATTGACTCTGACACCTTTAACATATCTGAAATCAAGGTGCATTTTATAATTTCTTATGGCCAAGCAGTAGTGGAGGCATAGTAGCCACAGACTATATATGTGAAAATTGTTTGTGTTCTTCTTATTCTTCTTAGCATGACCAGACAACCACCACTCCTGACAGTTCAGGACAATTTAAGAAAGGCAAATGAGTTCTGGTTGTTGTCTGAAAACATTCCATTGTCACATTCTAGTAAAATCAACAACACACCAGGATCAAATCATTCAGAAGGTATCAGCTGCTTGGAATTAAATTCTGAAGACTATCGCGGAGCCCTTAAAAAACACTGCATCACCAACACATGCATACTATTTTCTGTGGAAAAACATGGCTATGAATGAGTCAAAAAATGATTCAGAAGAGGTTCTGAATAGGATAAATTTTTTTTAAATTCTTAAACCAATGCATCTTACTAATATTATACATTTTATTCACGTAAAAGATGGATATATGTTAAAAATCTATATCTATTTGTCTAAAAATCCTCCTCATAGAAATATAAAGTAAAAATTCTAAGTAGTAGGGAAGCATTGTGGAATGAATACTGGGGTATTCTTTCCACAGTGTGAATAAAATGCAGTGTTCTAGAATCAGTGCTCCTTGGTTTTGATAAAATATGGTATATTAAATATAATTAAACATTTAACTCCCTAGCAGAGGTTTCAGGAACTTGCAGTAGCTTAGGCTCATTGCTATGAACCATAATGAATTCACAATGGATGTGTGAAATAAACCTTCTAATCATCCACCTCTTATCTGGACTGTGTCCAGATAAGAGGGTTCAGGTAGATACTTAAAAACATACTTCCATGATGGTGATCACCTGACATAGGAGTGCCCACCACAATATAGATCTATTCAAACTCTATTTCACTATATTTCCACCTTCAAATATATCTTCCATTAAAGCAAAAAGGAAAAGCATCTGTTCCTGACCCTAAACACAGATGGAGTTACTAATTACCATTTTAAGCTTGATTCAAAAATCAATTCCCCTGGAGGCGAGGAGCCCAGTTCAGAGGTGGTTGCTGTGGTGTAAACAGCTCCAGGCATGGAGCCTGAAAATAGAGCATTGTCAATGGAATGATGAGATGCTCAGAAGGCACATTCTAACATACTGAAGGTAAGCCAAGAAGATCGCCAACATCCATCACAAAAGTTGCTTTGAAACAGAGAGAGACATCAACCCCATTCTTTTCCTAGTTTGTTTCCTTTACATTGTGGTTTTGGATCCTTTATACTGAAGAAAGAGTTATTGCAATGAGGGTATTAGAATTCTAAAACTGGAGGGAAAAAAAGTTGAGACACAATTTATATCTGTTCATAGAGCAAAATAAATATAATGAATTCAATTTATTTAGATTTTATCTCACCTACACTGCCTTAGTTTCCCACCTCTCTGCAAACTACAATACATATCTCTCAATACATAAAAATAACTCAAGCACAACTGCTATCTCTTTTCCCTGAAATCCTATTGCACCATACTGTACCTGTTGCTCCTCTCATGCCACAACTTCAGCAGTTTACCGAACATAGTATCGTCTAATTTCCAAACATACATTCATTCAGGGAAAAAAAGACATGTATTGAGTGATGTGTGATGGCACTCATTTGTTTGTGCATGTATTCATTACATTATTTCTCCTTCCAAAAAATAATTTGAAGCAGTTATGATTTAAAAAAAAAACTCCAAAATAATCAAATATTGAAACAAAGTTGAAGTTTAAAAATGAATCCAAATAATAAAGCAGAGTAAAAGAAGATGATTAAGGACATCTTTTTCAATTGAGCACAAAATTGGCTCTGAGCTTCCATGAAGTCAGGCAAAAGAATGGAAATAAAGCTTTCCTTGTTTACAAAAATGAGTCATAATGTTCAATGAGAGAGATGCTCACTGGTATGTGAGCTGAAAATTAGATCCCTCCCTTGAGCCCCTCAAGTAAATAAACCATTATCAGAAACAAAGAAGTAATTTTTATTTGTGCAAAGCATATATGAAGTCCTTCTTTATGAGAGTAACTGGCCAAAGGGTTCAGTCATTTCTCTTATTATCTCTGAATTAGGATGGTGAAATCATATGACAAACATAGATGAGGATACGTGATCTGTTTGGTAAGGTGGACATCCTGTGATTTAACTATGGTTTACATTATATGATCATATAGATAGGTATACGATGACAAAGCAAGGTTTATAATTTAGACATGTAATATAGTATAATTCAGTATTTGCAATTTTATGCAGGTCACATTCCTACATTTTCCAATTATTCAGTTTCTATTAAAAAAAACAACTCTGTAACATCATGAAAGCATGCATTCTACATCAGCAGCATGCAGCCAGACATATACACCATCTATTCCATGGATTCAAAGGCCATGTGATTATCTTTTCATGCATTTAATTTTCATATAGGCATTCCATATTTTAAAAGATTTGAGAAGGATAGGCATTTTGTTTGTGGAACTCCCTGTTAGGAGCCCTAGATAGTTATTGCCTCCTTCCTCCCAGTTAACAGAGCTCTGATACTTGTGTGATGCAGCCAAGTCCACAGGAAAACAGACTTCTTCCCCAGCCCTCAAGGGACTGACCATGATGATCAAAAACAATTGTATAACACATTGCCTCATCGCCAGTTATAAGTTAAGAGTGAAATGTGACATAGTTTTAGTCATTCAGGCATAAAGGGAAGTTTGCTGATCTCTTCTGGGAAAAGTTTCCTTCTAGATAAAGAGACATATACATCAGAAGAAGACTGCTTTTTCATTTTTGCTTTGAGTGGGGCTATGAGAAGAGGTGATGTTTGGCTCTGTGATAACCATATTGTTTATCTTGTTTCCAAGATAAAGACTCAAGAGATTTACAGTGAAGTTGCACCAGAGCCATGACATCCTTGAACTCTTAAGTTAGCCAACCCTGGATCAGCACACCCCCAGAATCCTGGTTCTGTGAGATAATGAATGTATTTTTTTGTTAAAGCCCTTAATTGGGTACTCTGTTACTCACAGGCAAAAGCTTCCTAACAGACACCATCTTTTATATTTCTATATTCTATACAAAGTTGAGCAAAAATTTGCATTCAACGAACTTACAGAAAACATAAACAAGAGTAGGAAGAAAAAAGATTACAATCAATCAGACAAGATCACTGGTCGTCCACAGTAATGTTATATATCTTTGTAAGGCAGAATTATTTCCTACGATAGAATCCAAAAGTACTTATTGGTAGGTAGATGGTAGGTAGATAAGCAACCCAACTTAAAGTTACTATAGTCCACGCTAACACATCTGTACCAGAATCCATTATTTTACCTACTGCCTTCACTAGCATGTGTTATCTTTCTAAATACAAGCATTAGAAAGAAGTATTAAAACAATAGAGCTGCATTTTTATTTCCTTTGACATCTCTCACATGATTACTAAATAATTGGTAAGTATCAATAGCAAACTCTATTGCTTTATTCAATAGACTGGAAGAGAAGGGATGCTATCTGCGGAGAAAAATGTTATGAAGCTCTATATGTTTCCATTCTGCCCGTTTATTTTCTAAGTAAAATATCATCAAAAGGAAAAATATCACAGTATTATCCTAGTTGCTTTATTAACATTTGGCATGTGGAAAAATTATATCGACCCTCTTTGATGGATGTTTATTTTGTGTTTACTCTCCTGAGTATTTAGATGAATTCTATGTATTCATTCACTCTGCCATCATGGCAAACACTAAGTTTTCAAACCCAAATCCGTTTCCCCTTCTTTTCTTGAAGATTCTGATTTTGTTGAGGGTAGTAAAATGCCACCCTAAAAATCTATCTTCCAACCTCTCAGTTACCTAGAAGTAGCCAGCTGACACAGTCTGGCAGTGATATGAGAATGGAAGGCTATGGGGAGAATGTTCGAACCATAAAAAAAGACACCATGCTCAGAGAAGCCTTGTTTGGCCTCTTTCCCTCCTCTTCCTTCTTCTTGTTTGTTTTTTAAATCTCATCATGTGTCCTCTACTACTTACTAAGCAAAAATCAAAAAGATCCTCGCCACCACCATAATGCAGGGAAAAAAACGAAAAACAAAACAAAACAAAACAGGGGTAGGGAAGAGTAGGAAACAGAGAATTTCCTTCCTTCTGATCTCAGGGCAATACTTCTCAACCTGGGACAATCTGACCTCTCAGAGACGTTTGGCAATGTCTGGAGATACTTGGATAGTCATGATGAGGTGGGGGTGGGGTGTGCTACCAGCATCTGGTGGATAGAGGCCAAGGATGATGCTACACATCCCTATAATGTACAGTACACTCCCCCATAACAAAGACAAATAATTATCCAGCCCACAATGACAACAGTGTCAAAGCTGAGAAATCCTGAGGTAGAACACTGTTATCTTTTTCTCCCCCATTTTGGGTCCCAAAAGCAGACACAAGTTTAGAGGCACATCAGTGACCTTGTGCCCACGAGAAGAAAGGTTTCGAGATAATAGAAGAAGCCTGATAAAATGCTTAAGCAACTCTCTTCTCCTGACTTTTTATTATGTGAGATAAATAAAGCTTTATTTGCTTAATCCACGGTTAGCCAAGTTTTCTGTTACTTCACAGCCAAATATATTTATAAATAATACATTTACTATTCATTTATGGTAGACTCTATGTTCAGACATAAAGGTAAGCTATCATTTCTGAATGACATGATAAATCAGGCATGTCTTTTGATCTCTGGCAATTCACTGTGCAGTGAGAAAGCCAACCATTAGAAGTGTGAAAGGTGGGCTACTCCCAGTAGAAATACTGTGTTGTGGGAGCTCAGAGTAAAGGTACAGGGAGGAAGCAGCACGATGAAGGAAAGACCACCCAAGGAACTAAAATGTTTGTCTGTCCTACCATTGGTGTATATTTGGTGGGGTGGGGTAGGGGGGCAGGGAATGGATCAGTGAAGAAAGATCAACATAAGCAAACCACAAAAATCCTAAAATGGTATGCAGTGTTGGGGAAAATAGTAATTAAGAGTCTTGTGAATGGACTAAAGTGTGAATTCAGAAGGGGAGCCAGGAGGACAGTGTTTTAATCTACATAAGGAGGTTTATGAATTGTGAAAAGCATTGAGTGGCATTAGGGTTGTGGACTTTGGCATGTAATAATCTATAAGGAGCCACTGGCCAATGTTAATAAGATCATACCTATATTTCAGAAAAAATAATAATATTAAGTCTAGAAGACTGGACTTTGGTGATTCCATTTACAAATAATTAAAACATAACTGAAAAATTGCATCTTCCTATTGACAATCCAGTAAGATGGAAACTTCAAAAATTAAGCCTTTAAAATGTGGCAAAGGTATATGTTACACAGTTGCAGTTTCTAATATTACTGTTAACTTTAACTGTGTTTTGCTCACAAAAACTACATATTAGTATTTGTTAGGTAATTTGTGAAATA
Source organism: Hylobates moloch (assembly GCF_009828535.3). Lineage (NCBI taxonomy): Eukaryota > Metazoa > Chordata > Mammalia > Primates > Hylobatidae > Hylobates > Hylobates moloch. The sequence continues at coordinate 83,022,066 of NW_026652288.1, read as the reverse complement.
ACTCCTTTGTGTAAAAATAATAAAGAATTATCAAGATAAACCATTACTATGCTAAAAACTGTTTGTTTCAATACATAAAAACCCAGAGAGGTATGTGTCACTCAAAGCTATATCTGTATTAGTATTGTCTCACAAAAAGTTGTCAATAGCATTAAAATGTATGCGAAAAATTTTATTAAAAACTCAGATTTTAGATTTATAACTGTATTTTCTAGTTCTAGCTACTTAATTATCCTATAAAGAAAACCCTAAACAGCTAGTTTAATATAATTTGAAGGGATATGTAGATCCTGCCACTGGATAACCATGTGAAAATAGTAAAAGCAGAATAAAATATAAGAATTTCAGAGTTGGAAGATACTTTAGAGAGTGATCCAAGAAAGTCATCCAGGGATGCATAGGGTCATCAGGCCTTCCAGCACCCTGCAAATAAAACCAATGGAGTTCTCAGCCTACCTTCTGTAAGTGTATATTTCACCTTCAACTTCAAAGCCATTCAAACATTTACATTTGAAAATACGTTATTACTAAATGTAAGTGGAAAATTTCACAAAATAAAACTACACTGAGGGAATAAAAAAAAGATTGACAGCAAGTACTTTGGGGGTGGAAGAAGGGAGACAATGGGAAGGACCGGAACTAAAGAAGCTTTTCTTACTCCACACTACTGGAACTCTAGTAGAATCTGCTGAAAGATTGACTCCCTCAGTTTCTGCTTATGTTAAGAGGATTGGGAAGACTAACTGCAGAATAGCAGGCTTACAGAAAACAGTTACTTCTTTTAATCAAACCATGTAATCAGAAGGCCTGAGTAATGATTAACTTCCACTTTCTCTGTGAATCACTCAATCACCCTGCAGTGCAAGTAGACTTAGATTCATTCTCTGCCAAAGGCACAGTAAATTTAATGTTTTTGCATTTAACATTTAATATTTTAAATACATGAATGGCCCTTGCGTCTGAGCTCATTTCAAAAACCTTGTGTTCTGCTAGGTTACAATGGCTGATGGAAATGCTGAGACATTTTATAGGTTTTACACTCAAACATAGGTACACATACCCTTTCTCAGTGACATTTTAATATCTATGATCCTATTAATAATTGAGCACAATTAATTGTGAGAAATGCATTAAGACCCTGTAATTTTCATGTACAGCATGACAACTGAATTGATTTAAGCAAAAATAGTCTACCGGAGTTTGAGTATAAAAAGAGGGCAAATGAGTATATTAACTACCTGTAAAAATGCAGAGTAACAGATACTGGGTTAACTATACGAATTCACGTTTCCCAAGTCCTATGTGTATCACTATGGCCCTGGAAATGCAAAAAGAAATAGTACCTTTGTGGAGGGCAACTGTTCATGATTTAGAATTACCACAAATGAACCAAATATTGGACATGTAATATCCCTCATCTCTATAACACACTAACAACCTCGTCTGGAAGAAATTATTTCCAATGCAAAATCTCAACCTAAATAATTTTAAATTCAGGTGGTTTTTCATTTCTACTCACAAGGCATTGTGTTGAGGCGGGCAGGAGTCGGTGGAGAACGGTTTAAATGTTGGGAATACCTTCTCTTCCCAGGAGAGTTTATTGCCCAATAATGCATAATATATTAGTTGCTCAACGCGGGGGATCTAGGGAGTGACATCTTGACTGGAACCACACAGATCTGAAAACCACCTCGCAGGAAACGTTGTGGGGAAGAAGAGCAACTTTCTTATCCCTGTCAAACTAACCGGCGGAACCAACCCCAGAACTAGCCGGAGGGCCTGGGGAGAGCAGAAGGCTGAAAGCAGCTCCTCTGCGCTCCGCCGAGGGTTCAGGCAAGGGTTTTCTTCTGGAGGCGGCATTGTTCCTCCATCTGCTCAGCCTCCGTATTTCGCCAGGAAACCCTCCCCGCTTTCTCGTAATCTGTTCCTTATTTCTTTTGTACCTCTCAGCCGATTTCCATGCTCTTGGTCTCTGTGGTCCCAGGGCACAGCTCTAGGGTGAAGAGCTGCAGTGACTGGGGCGCCGCTCTAAGGCTTTGGAGGCGACTGCACTCCGCCCGGGCTCTGGCAGCGTGCGCGCCGCACACTCGCTCGCTCCCTTCTCTCCGGTCTCTCCGGCTCGGACAGGCTCTCCCGGCCTCTCATCACCCACTACGGCTCGCCTTTCCTGCCGCGTCTCCCCACGCCAGCTCCGCGCGCTCGGCGCTGGCCGCCCGGGCGCGCTCTCCGCGCCGCCGCCTGATCCTCGGCTCACAGCCGCGGCGCTCCCCCGCCCGCCCACAGGCCGGGACTCGGAATTGGAGGGTCAACCCTCCGCGGGGAGGCGGGGAGGAGCGGCGAGGAGAGCTGGGGCAAGTGGGGAGCCGCGGGTGGGGGGACTGAGGGGGAACGGGAGAGTGAGCCCAGGAAGAAAGAAGATGCATCTGCTCCGAAGACGCCAATGAAGAAAGGACAGAGGGGGCAGGAGTGGAGTGGGGGAGAGAACGCCCACCAGGAGGGTGGGCAAAACGGGCAATTTACAAACTGCCGGGGCTAGAGATGCCGCGCGGAGGAGGAAGGAGGTTAGAGGGACGGAAGAAGAAATGAGGGGAAGTTCCCACATCTCCCCAAAAGGTCAGGTTTGAAAACCGTGTCCCTTGAACGGGAGTTAAACAAGCGACTGGCCATGGTGTAAAAGGTGGATTTAAAAGGAAATTTAGTGTCATGTACTTATTTAGACACGGCTTCCTCTCGCTCAACTCTGGCAAATTACCCTCCAAGTAAAATGTATTGGTTTTATGCAGAAACGGAAGGCGAATCTCCTCCACTGTGGACTCCTCCTGAGATATTGGTTTGTTTGCTGGTTATCTTTCTTTTTAAATGAAAAAAAAAAAAAAAAAAAGCGTTTGGGAGCTTCCATGAACCCCAACGCTTAAAAAAAACCACCCAGTTTATTAAAGTTCATTTTTTTTATTGCTTTTATTTTTATCAGAGGATAGGGTGAGGGACTGGCACCTTCAGATGTTTAAAACACTTACTTAGGTAGCATTATTTTTTATAAAGGACACAATTTCCTAAAACCGCCAGAAAGGCTATTGGAAAACTCAGTTACTCACCTGGAAAAGAGAGACGCATTTAAACTCTTAATAGACGATTACACCTCCAGCACCCCCCACCCCCACCCCAATGGAATTGGAAAAGGGTTGAGTTTACAGAAGAGGGAGAGCAGAGAAGGGTGGGTAGAAGGTGGGGAAGGCGAAGGAGAGGCAGGGAGTAGGAAGTTCTCGGCAATCCCCGGGATTAAGGTAAACGCCGGAGCTCGGCGGACGCAGGAAGCTCCCTTACCTTTCTCGCTAAGCCCCGTTTGCACCTGATCTGCAACCATAAATACTTCGTGGTGCTTAGTGTGCAGCCAAACGAAGGCCGAATGTTAATTCTTCACGCTCCCTCCCCCTTTTAAAAAACAGGCTCAAAAGAATGTTAATAGTGTTCTTGTTATCCATCGGCTCCAAAACATTCCGCTTCGTGGGGAGGAGAGACGAAAACCAGGCGCTTGGGCACGCGTATATGTATTTATATATTATGCGGTCGGTATATAAACATATATACGTTTCCTGCATGTAAATCCAAAAAGAAAAGCACCACAGATGCTTCTGTAAGCGGGAGGGGACAGCGAAGAGCAAAACTTGGCAAGCCAAATGTATCCAGAGATTTCGTACCAGGAGCCACCTGCTTCAATATGCAGAATTTCCGAGAAGATTTAGAGGGAGAAGGAAAAAAATTAAAAATAAAATACCCAAAACACACACTTGAAACTGGAAGACACCTATGAAGCTTGGAAATGGAGAGGATGAGAAGATCTCCCGGGGCTACAGATCCTCAGCTAAGTGAGCAATCGCCTCCGAAAATCATAGGCGGGGAGGTGGCTGCAGATGCGTCCCCTGCTCCGGTCCCCGCCGCCGCCGCCACTGCTACCTGTAGACACGCATACACACACGTACACGCGCGCACACACACTGCCACCTTCTCTCTCTCCCTCTCCCCTCACTCCGTGGCGTTGTCGGGTGCAGGAGTCTGAATCAAGCCAGACCATCCTCCAGACCCAATCCTGCCCCCCTCAGAGACAGGACTCCCTCCCCTGCCTCCCTCTCCCCGCCCGATTTATTGCACAACGTCCCCTCCCCTGCGCGCCCCTCCCGCCGGTCGGAGGCGCGATCTTGGTGGGGGTGGGCTTCAGGGGCGCGGGTCCGGCGGTGGTAGACTTGGTGCTGGTGATGGTCCCTCCCTTTACAAGTTCCGCCCTCCCTCCTTACTCCTCCCGCGGCAGCCGAGCGTCCTCCGCCCGCAGCTCCCGCAGCGCCTGCGGCGGCAGGAAGGGTGAAGGGCCCAGGGAGTCACGTGTGACGTTCGCCAAACCACTCAGAGCGGCGTGTGAGGGAACCGGCACTGCCGCCTAGACGCGAGGCCTCGGACGCTCTGAGTTTCTCTGTTCTCGGCGTCATCGTGCTCCGGTTCCAGGCGTTTTCGTCTTGGTGACGGAGAGCGCGGAGTTGGAGGCAACAGCCTTCCACTGTGCCTCTTCTTTCCCCTGACCCCCCACTCCTTTTTGATAAATCTCTAGCCACCAAACTCCCCTCTCTTTCCTCTGCTTCCTCTAGCTAGAGGCAGAGTAATCTCCGAATTGAAGCGTTCGTTGGCTGTAGCCTGTTCCGTGCGAGCAGTGTAAACGCAACGCCACTGCCTTTGGCCTCTCCCTCCTGGCTGTGCCCACAGCTTCTGCCGCTGGATAGGTGATTTTAAAAAAATCACAGCTAATCAATGTTGGCTTTTATGACGGGTGTGACTCACTATAGCACATTGTTTACACCTACCCGCTTCCCACTAGCCTCTCTGTGTGAATTTTTAAATGTAAGTGAGTTGGAAGATAGGGCGGTGCCTACAGAACCACTAAGTTAACTGATTGCCACCTGTAATAATCATAACCCCAAAAGGAAAACCTAGCAGTAGAAAATCGCTGTAAGTGACACGTGAACTAGAGATATGTTTTTTTCTCACCATTTAAGAGCTTGCTTCATATTTCTCAATCTCATGTATGCTTTAATCTCCACAATTCAAGTAAAAGAAATTTTAACATTTAGACTGCAATGGCCCTTATCACTCATTCATTAATTAATAACAATAAGTAAGAAACCAAGGTTCTACCATTACCGCTCTGATTTTTTAAAAAAACAGTCTTAAATATGACATGTTCCTTTGGCTTAAAGGAAATTCAGTACCACATTGTCTTGATGTCGTTTTAGAATCCAGTCTATCTTGTCAGGTTTTTCTTTTTTTTAAAGTAAATTTTAGGCTATGTGTTCACAAATCCAGCAGATTTCGGTAATGCTCCCAAGAAAGTGAAGTTTCGTTCTACTAAAACATGCATCTGATTATTGGTAACAGGTGTACCATGCCCAACTTGCATAAGTTTGTCTAATTTGACAACCTAAACCCTTTGAAATTTGTCTGGAATTTCCTAAGAAAGTTGAGAAATAAGTATCTATTTCAATATTTGTGAAAGTACCTAAATGGGTCCTGTTAATTTTCATGAGATTACATAATTAACCTAACTTGATATAGGATATGATTTTGACAAGTGAAGAATAAAAAACAAATAAGGATGGTTCTATAAAGTTCTCCATTATAATTTATATAACATAATGTTTTATATACTCTCTTGCATCCCAAGGCTGTGGGCACCACTTTCTAACTGTATTTGCTGAGGTTAATATGAGAATCCTAAAGGTAATAACTAAGCATTTTTCACTTCCAATATTTGGTATTTATAGTATGAGATTAATTTTAAATACGTTCTATTGTGGGTTCTTTTCATTATTTTCATGGGTACACTTTATCAGTTGGCCATTATTACCTCATTCCTATGAGTTAGTTTTACAAAAAGCCTAAGCATTTTAACAAAATGAATTGTTACACAAACAGCATTTATCACAATCTGTAAATACAGAAGAATGAGCCAAACCTCCTTGCTCATTTTTTTCCCACTATCGCAATCAAACCCTCTGAAGGAAATAAACCCATCCCCTACCATTTGACCTCAAAAGCAATTACATAGCAAGAAGTTTTGTTTTTTACTTTATTTTTCTTTTGTTGTTATGTAGTTAAGGGCTGGGACTCTGGAATCAGATTGCCTGAGTTTGAATCCTGGATTGACAAATTGTTATTTTCTGGTGCATGTCACTTAATCTCCTTAAATTTCTAATTTCACCTCTGCAAGATGGAGATAATAATGGTCCCTACCTTGTAGAATTGTTGTAAGGATTATCCAAAATAATGCATGTAAAGCACTTGGCACACAAATTACGTAATTCTTCGATGTTTCTATTTTTAGTACCTTCATGATATGTTTTCTCTTCTGATTCAAACACCAACACACATGTGTGTTTGTATGGATATTTGAGATTAGTGTTAAAAACTGATAAAGACATTTGTTGGCAATATATGGTATCTATAACCAGGAAGTCATTAGTGATTTTAGAGTGATTCCTAGGTACTTCCTGCTTTTTTAAAAAAAAATCTTTTTTGAGACAGAGTTTCACTCTTGTTGCCCAGGCTGGAGTGCAATGGCACAATCTCTGCTCACCGCAACCTCCGCCTCCCAGGTTCAGGTGATTCTCCTGCCTCAGCCTCCCAATTAGCTTGGATTACAGGCATGCACCACCATACCCAGCTAATTTTTTATTTTTAGTAGAGACGGAGTTTCTCCGTGTTGGTCAGGCTGGTCTCGAACTCCCGACCTCAGGTGATTCTCCCACCTCGACCTCCCAAAGTGCTGGGATTACAGGTGTGAGTCACAGTGCCTGGCCTTGCCTTTTGTTTTTCTTATGGTATATTTGTTTTCTATTAATTAACTTTAATATTAGACTAAACATATTAAATGTGAATGATGACATAAAAAAGAAGACATTAAACACATGACTAAGTGATGAAGGCATCAGTAAAATATAGAAGATTTGATCCAACTTACCTTGAAAATCATGTGGCCTTCTAGGTTGTGACATTAACTGTGCTTGTGTGTACTGTCTTTCACCATGTCAAGAATTGTTTGAAATGAGTACTGGAACTCTGGAAAGTCAAACACAAATAAAAACCCTATGAAGCTTGCCTACACGTCTGCTCCTTTGTAAATTTGGAAGGAGACTTCAATGTAGCAAATAGGCAGAGTATTAGCATGTTCTGAAAATGTTTGCTCAAAAGAATCTTAGTATGAAAATAAATCTATTGAGTGAGAATAGGGAAAAATCACTAGAGAAGTAGACAAATCAACTTTATAAGCATGTATCTATTACCTAATCGTTGTGACGTTAAAATTTGTTTTTCCCAGGAATGAAAATGAAAATATTGGAAAAGAAAGCTAGGCTTGAGTGTAAATAGCATATGGTACCTCAGACACCTCAATAGAGTGTAGACTCAGCATGCTTTCAGTCCAGAGGTCATTAAGTGGAAAGGTGTTTTTCTTTCTTTCTTTTTTTTTTTTTTTTTTTTTTTGAGACGGAGTCTCGCTCTGTCGCCCAGGCTGGAGTGCAGTGGTGCGATCTCAGCTCACTACAAGCTCTGCCTCCTGGGTTCATGCCATTCTCCTGCCTCGGCCTCCCGAGTAGCTGGGACTACAGGTGACCGCCACCACGCCCAGCTAATTTTTTTGTATTTTTAGTAGAGATGGGGTTTCAGCGTATTAGCCAGGATGGTCTCGAACTCCTGACCTCGTGATCTATCCGCTTCGGCCTCCCAAAGTGCTGGGATTACAGGCATGAGCCACCGCGCCCGTCTAGATGTTTTTCTTTAGTAATTATTTATATAAGGAAAATTAAATAGCATGTTCTCTTAAAGAAAAAGCAGGAATATTACTCATTCTTTGGAAAAATCCCAAAGATCCACAGCAGGAGATTGGCACATCGTTTTTCTTTCCTAAGGCATTTAGGAAGAAAAAATATTAATAAAATGTGATGCTTAGATGAAATTATTTTGCAAGTTTTCTTATAAATTAGATGTGTTTTACTTAAAATTGGTTAAATATAAATAATATACTAAGAAAGAGTTTATAGGGCAATGACGGCTCATATTTCTGTTCTAAAAGAAAAAACAGAGCCAAATAGTCTTTGAGTGGTAGCATTGCCAAGTGGACCCCCTGCACAGCGTCCTGGTAATGTTTTTTTATAACCTGGACAAAATATATAAATATTATTAATACTAACAAGACAGAACCTGACTTCTAGGGTCACTAACATAACATCCAGTTAACTAGGATTCACATGGTTTCCAACCCTAGTCTATTCACACACCATCCCTCTACCACATATGGCCTATGCAGCTTGGCTAAATCCATCCTGTTTTTATCTAGCCCTGAACAAGTCAAACCCCATTTCTGAAACCCTTTAATAAACCTGTGTTTTCTATCATATGAAATACAAACTTCTTATCCTAGGAACCAAAACTCAACAGGTTCTCAATCCCACACTTCTTTATTTTGAACTATCCAAATCACCATCTCTACGTATTGGAAAATTATCAAAAATGTTATCTTAAAGATCCCCTGAGCCAGAAATTATTTTCATTTTCCCTTCTTCTGTCACTAATTTGCACCTCCCATAATGTAATGCAATAGCACAGCCTATCTTGTGTCATCATTATTTCTGGATCATTTGATATCTTGTTTATAAGATATCAAATAACTTCTCACTCAGGAACTTGTACATATCCATTCCTTCTTCCCAGACCTCTCTTCCTCCTGATAGCTATAGGCTCCCTCCCTCATTCGTATAGGACTCTGCTCAAGTGTTACCTTCAAAGAAATATTGCCGGGCACAGTGGCGTACTCCTGTAGTCAGCTATTTAGGAAACTGAGGTGGGAGGATGGTTTGAGCCTATGAGTTCAGGGCTAGCCTTGGGAACATAGCAAGACCCCATCTCTAAATAAATAATTTTTAAAAATCTCCCCTGACTCTGTTATCTAAAATAGCATTCTCCTCCCCATTCACTCTCTGTCTTCTTAAATTCTTGAATTTGCTTGAACATACTTATTATAATCTGATCATATTTATTTGTTTGCTCGCCAGCTTTTTTCACCCACCAGAAGATAAGTGCCACGAGATCAGGGACTTAATTTGTTTTGTTTACTGCTGTATGCCATGTACCTAACAGTATGCCTGACTCGTTTTGGTACTCTAAAAGTAGTTCAATTAATGTGTGAAGCCAAATTGATTCAATAATAAATTTCCAGGGCATGATTATAGATTATCTCTAACTTTAGCTAAAAATTGAGCATAAAGGCATAAGAATTTTCTCAGATATCCTTGAAAAACAATTTTTTAAATGAATGTCTTACATAAAATACATTAAAGCTATACTTACGGGACATGGACCCCACTTTTTTGAGATAATTTTTAGAATGAGCATATATTAGCCCCAAATGTTTTCATAAAGCAATTGTGCCATATTTTCAAAGATACTTTGCTGATTTAAGAGTCAACAGTACTTTATTACATGACAGGTTGCACATTTGCTCATTTCCCAGAGTTTTAGTACTTTCAACTGTGTATCTAGGGTGTGTGTGTGTGTGTGTGTGTGTGTGTGTGTTTTAGGTTCTAAAGTATGTTTTTGGTAATTATTTAAGAACTTGAAATTTATAGAAGCAGTTATTAAGCCTAAAATCACATTTACAATGTACTATGTATATAGCTCTTAAGAACGTTAAGATTGTGTTTTGTGTGTATATATGCTGGTAAAGTTTATTTACACTACATTCTCTCATATCAATCACATTTAAGTCCTGGAAGTTTGTATTTCTGTATTTACATACGGAATTAAGTACATTCCTGAGAAAATGTAATTCAGTAAATGAGTTTTCACTCATCAACCCTTTGAGTGCCAACTGTACCTTTTACTGCATTATTGAAGAATCAAAAGAACTATGACACATGGTCTCTTCCCACTTGAAGTTACAGTATCTCTGAGGTAGCATCCTACCTAGACCTTATGATACCCTCATTCATAATACAAAAGGACTTCCTAGGGATGGATATTCTAAGCAGAAGACTAACATATTTAAAGACATGAGCTCACTGGAGAACAAAATGTGTTCTTAAAGGTAAGCAGCTCAATTTAGCTAGAGCATGGAGAGGTATGTAGGTGAGGGGAAATAAATGAGCTTGTATGTAGCCAGGGTGAGATAATGAGGGGACTTGTGTGTCAGACAATTAAGTTTGGACCTGACCCTTCAAGCAGAGTCAGTGGGGAGCTTTAAGCAAGGAAATTGTGTGATCATATTTGCTTTTTAGAAAAGTCTGTCTGTAGCAGCATGGGGAGTGAAATAAGGAAGGAGAGGCAAAACTAAAGGCAGGGAAGCTAGTTATGAAATTATTGCAATAGTACACAAAAGAGATGAAAGGGTGTCTGAACTATGTAGCAACAACAACCAAAAGAAATTGAATAGTGCATTACTACTTTTCTTAAAATGTTCAATGATCTTCCATTTCATTGTTAAAAATACAGACATCTTTCAACACCACCCATCCTCTTTATAATGAAAGTGATAGAAACTCAACTCAGGCCCAATTAAGTAAACAAAGCAAACTCCCAAACTCAGTTACCTAACTGAGAAGTTGAGGGTGCATTTAGCTCTCACCCTGATTGTATTCAGAGCCTTAACTGAGGTCCTTAAGTTTTTCTCTTTTACTTTTCTTCATTCCTCAGCTTGCCTTTATTTTCAGGAAGCCTCTCTTCACCTTTGGGGCAGGACGCCTGTCAGCAATTCCAGACATACTCTTCAGGGCAACATCCCCAGGGAAAATTACCTTGTTAACTGTAGAAAAGAAATCCTATAGAGGACTTAAAATGATTTTGCTTGGGTCACACATTCCTTTCTGTGACTGAAGATGGGGTTAATTTTATTGACCAAGTGCAGGACACATGATATACCCCTGTATGAGGTAAGGTAACACAACAAGATTTACACATACAGTAAAGGCCAACGTAGGAAAAGCCTAGGGTGCTTACCAAAAGAAGAAAGGTGAAACAATTTGCTGGGCAAACTTTAACTTCAGCCATAATAATAGTTCACTACATGCTACTCCCAGTTTTTCTCCTTTTAGCCTCTTTCCAGTTCCTTCAGTCTTGCAAAAGTGGATTCTTGAGGCTGCAAAACTACAAATCATGGCTTCCCACCTCTGCATTTCTGTTCAATTTGTTTATGTTACTTTAATTCCCTCTCTATCCCTGCCTGTTAAAATAGAAATTCTAGAAATTAATGCCTTGTATATATTCTGTGCTTCATTGAAGGGACTTGTCCAAGCAATTGATTAGATATTCAGAAGATGTAAATATACACAAAGCAGAGACACTATCCTCAAAGAGCTTTTAATTAGAAGGTTAAACAAAACACATATACAAATAACAAAAGTAGGACACAAGTGAATTAAAGAGGGCAGTGGAAACTCGGTGAAGGAAAGGTGCAAGGACTGACTGAAATTCAGTGCATATTTATTTTGAAGGAATAAAACGAACAAATGAAGGAAGTGATGTAAATGACTAAACTGATAAAACATAGAAATTTAGATCATCCAGAAAGATAAAAAGATTAGGCTTTTCACCATAAAAGGTAGGGTCATCAAGAAAAAAATGTTTTTTTGTGCTTTTATTATATTTTTATTATTATACTTTAAGTTTTGGGATACATGTGTAGAACTTGCAGGTTTGTTACATAGGTATACACATGCCGTGGTGGTTTGCTGCACCCATCAACCCATCATCTACATTAGGTATTTCTCCTAATGCTATCCCTCCCCTAACCCCCCCACCCCCTGACAGGCCACACTGTGTGACGTTACCCTCCGTGTGTCCATGTGTTCTCATTATTCAACTCCCACTTACGAGTGAGAACATGTGGTGTTTGGTTTTCTGTTCCTGTGTTAGTTTGCTGAGAATGATGGTTTCCAGCTTCATCCATGTCCCTGCAAAGGACATGAACTCATCCTTTTTATGGCTGCATAGTATTCCATGGTGTATATGTGCCACAATTTCTTTATCCAGTCTGTCACTGATGGGCATTTGGGTTGGTTCCAAGTCTTTGGTATTGTGAACAGTGCTACAATAAACATACATGTGTATGAGTGTTTATAGTAGAATGATTTATAATCCTTTGGGTATATATACCAGTACTGGGATATATATCCCAGTAATGGGATTGCTGGGCCAAATGGTATTTCTGGTTCTAGATCCTTGAGGAATCACCACACTGTCTTCCACGATAGTTGAACTGATTTACACTCCCAAGAGTGTAAAAGCGTTCCTATTTCTCCACATCCTCTCCAGCATTTGTTGTTTCCTGACTTTTTAATGATTGCCATTCTAACTGGCGTGAGATAGTATCTCATTGTTGTTTTGATTTGCATTTCTCTAACGACCAGGGATGATGAGCTTTTTTTAATATGTTTGTTGGCTGCATAAATGACTTCTTTCGAGAAGTGTCTATTCATATCCTTTGCCCACTTTTTGATGGGGCTGTTTTTTTCTTGTAAATTTGTTTAAGTTCCTTGTAGATTCTGGATATTAACCCTTTATCAGATGGATAGATTACAAAATTTTTCTTCGATTCTGTAGGTTGCCTGTTCACTCTGATGATAGTTTCTTTTGCTGTGCAAAAGCTCTTTAGTTTAATTAGATCCCATTTGTCCATTTTGGCTTTTGTTGCCATTGCTTTTGGTGTTTTAGTCATGAAGTCTTTGCCTGCGCATATGTCCTGAATGGTGTTACCTAGGTTTTCTTCCAGGGTTTTTATGGTTTTAGGTCTTACATTTAAGTCTTTAATCCATCTTGAGTTAGTTTTTGTATAAGGCTAAGGAAAGGATCCAGTTTCAGTTTTCTGCATATGGCTAGCCAGTTTTCCCAACACCATTTACTAATAGGGAATCCTTTCCCCATTGCTTGTTTTTGTCAGGTTTGTCAAAGATCAGATGGTTGTAGATGTGTGGTGTTATTTCTGAGGTCTCTGTTCTGTTCCATTGGTCTATGTCTCTGTTTTGGTACCAGTGCCATGCTGTTTTTGTTACTGTAGCCTTGTACTATAGTTTGAAGACAGGTAGCATGATGCCTCCAGCTTTGTTCTTTTTGCTTCGGATTGTCTTGGCTATATGGGCTCTTTTTTGGTTCCATATGACATTTAAAGTAGTTTTTTCTAATTCTGTGAAGAAAGTCAATGGTAGTTTGATGGGGATAGCATTGAGTCTATGAATTACTTTGGGCAGTATGGCCATTTTCACGATATTGATTCTTCCTATGCATGAGCATGGAATATTTTTCCATTTGTTTGTGTCCTTTCTTATTTCCTTTAGCAGTGGTTTGTAGTTCTCCTTGAAGAGGTCCTTCATATCCCTTGTAAGTTGTATTCATAGGTATTTTATTATCTTTGTAGTAATTGTGAGTGGGAGTTCACTCATGATTTGGCTCTCTGTTTATCTGTTATTGGTGTATAGGAATGCTTGTGATTTTTGCACATTGATTTTGTATCCTGAGACTTTGCTGAAGTTGCTTATCAGCTTAAGGAGATTTTAGGCTGTGATGATGGAGTTTTCTAAATGTACAGTCATGTCATCTGCAAACAGAGACAATACAACTTTCCTTCTTCCTATTAGAATGCCCTTTCTTTCTTTCTCTTAACCTGATTGTCCTGGCCAGAATTTCCAATACTATGTTGAATAGGAGTGGTGAGAGAGGGCATCCTTGTCTTGTGCCAGTTTTCAAAGGGAAAGCTTCCAGCTTTTGCCCATTCAGTATGATATTGGCTGTGGGTTTGTCATAAATAGTTCTTATTATTTTGAGATACATTCCATCAATACCTAGTTTATTGAGAGTTTTTAGCATGAATTTTATCAAAGGCCTTTTCTGCATCTATTGAGTTAATCATGTGGTTTTTGTCATCGGTTCTGTTTATGTGATGGATTACGTTTATTGATTTGCATATGTTGAACCAGCCTTGCATCCCAGGGATGAAGCCTACTTGATTGTGGTGGATAAGCTTTTTGATGTGCTGCTGGATTCAGTTTGCCAATATTTTATTGAGGATTTTTGCATCGATGTTCATCAGGGATATTGGCCTGAAATTTTGTTGTTGTTGTTGTGTCTCTGCCACGTTTTTGAATCAGGATAATGCTGGCCTCATAAAATGAGTTAGGGAGGAGTCCCTCTTTTTCTGTTGTTTGGAATAGAATAGTTTCAGAAGGAATGCTACCAGCTCCTCTTTGTACCTGTGGTAGAATTTGGCTATGAATGTGTCTAGTCTTGTGCTTTTTATGGTTGGTAGGCTGTTAATTACCACCTCAATTTTAGAATTGGTTACTGTTCTAATCAGGGATTCTTTTTTTTCCTGGTTTAGTCCTGGGAGGGTGTATATGTCCAGGAATTTATCTATTTCTTCTAGATTTTCTAGTTTATTTGCGTAGAGGTGCTTATAGTATTTTCTGATGGTAGTTTGTATTTTTGTGGGATCAGTGGTGATATCCCCTTTGTCATTTTTTATTGTGTCTATTTGATTCTTCTCTTTTTTCCTCTTTATTAACCTGGCTAGCAGTCTATCTATTTTGTTAATCTTTTCAAAAAACCAGCTCCTGGATTCACTGATTTTTTTGAAGGGTTTTTGTGTCTCTATCTCCTTCAGTTCTGCTCTGATCTTAGTTATTTCTTATCTTCTGCTAGCTTTTGAATTTGTTTGCTCTTGCTTCTCTAGTTCTTTTAATTGTGGCGCTTTTAGATCTTTCCTGCTTTCTCCTGTGGGCATTTAGTGCTATAAATTTCCCTCTACACACTGCTTTAGCTGTGTCCCAGAAATTCTGGTACATTGTGTCTTTGTTCTCATTGGTTTCAAAAAGCTTATCTATTTCTGCCTTAATTTCGTTATTTACCCAGTAGTCATTCAGGAGCATGTTGTTCAGTTTCCATGTAGTTGTACAGTTCTGAGTGAGTTTCTTAATCCTGAGTTCTAATTTGATTGCACTGTGGTCTCAGAGACTGTTATGATTTCTGTTCTTTTGCATTTGCTGAGAAGTGTTTTGCTTCCAATTATGTGGCCAATTTTAGAATAAGAGCAATGTGGTGGTGAGAAGAATGTATATTCCATTGATTTGGGGTGGAAAGTTCTGTAGATGTCTATTAGGTCTGCTTGGTCCAGAGCTGAGTTCAAGTCCTGAATATCCTTGTTAATTTTCTATCTTGTTGAGCTGTCTAATATTGACAGTGGGGTGTTAAAGTCTCCCACTACTATTGTGTGGGAGTCTAAGTCTCTTTGTAGGTCTCTAAGAATTTGCTTTATGAATCTCTGTGCTCCTGTACGGGGTGCATATATACTTAAGATAGCTCTTCTTCTTGCATTGACCTCTTTACCATTATGTAATGCCTTTCTTTGTCTTTTTTGACCTTTCTTGGTTTAAAGTCTGTTTTATCAGAGACCAGGATTGAAATTCCTGCTCTATTTTTGCTTTCTATTAGCTTGGTAAATTTCCATCCCTTTATTCTGAGCCTATGTGTGTCTTTGCACATGAGATGGGTCTCCTGAATATAACACACTGATGAGTCTTGGCTCTATCCAACTTGTCAGTCTGTGTCTTTTAATTGGGGCATTTAGCCCATTTACATTTAAGGTTAAAATTGTTATGTGTGAATTTGATCCTGTCATTATGATGCTAGCTGGTTATTTTGCCCATTAGTTGATGTAGTTTCTTCATAGTGTTGATGGTCTTTACAATTCGGTAGGTTTTTGCAGTGGCTGGTACCAGTTTTTCCTTTCCATATTTAGTGCTTCCTTCAGGAGCTCTTGTAAGGCAGGCCTGGTAGTGACAAAATCTCTCAGCATTTGTTTGTCTGTAAAGGGTTTTATTTCTCTTTTGCTTATGAAGCTTATTTTGGCTGGATATGAAATTCTGGGTTGAAAATTCTTTAAGAACGTTGAATATTGACCCCCACTCTCTTCTGGCTTGTAGGGTTTCTACAGAGTAATCCGCTGTTAGTCTGATGGGCTTCCATTTGTGGGTAACCCGATCTTTCTCTTTCGCTGCCCTTAACATGTTTTCCTTCATTTCAACCTTGGTGAATCTGACAATTATGTGTCTTGGGGTTGCTCTTCTTGAGGAGTATCTTTGTAGTGTTCTCTGTATTTCCTAAACTTGAATGTTGGCCTGTCTTGTTAGGTTGGGGACGTTCTCCTGGATAACATCCTGAAGAGTGTTTTCCAATTTGGTTCCATTTTCCCTGTCACTTTCAGGTACACCAATCAAACGTAGGTTTGGTCTTTTCACATAGCCCCATATTTCTTGGAGGCTTTATTCATTTCTTTTCATTCTTTTTTCTCTAATCTTGTCTTCGCACTTTATTTGATTAAGCTGATCTTCAATCTCTGATATCCTTTCTTCTGCTTGATTGATTCGGCTATTGATACTTGTGTATGCTTCACGAAGTTCTCATGGTGTATTTTTCAGCTCCATCAGGTCATTTATGTTCTTCTCTCAACTGGTTAATCTAGTTAGCAATTTGTCTAACCTTCTTTCAATGCTCTTAGCTTCCTTGTATTGGGTTTGAACATGCTCCTTTAGCTCAGAGGAGTTTGTTATTGCCCACCTTCTGAAGCCTACTTCTGTCAATTCGTCAAACTCATTCTCCTTCCAGTTTTGTTCCCTTGCTGGTGAGGAGTTGTGATCCTTTAAAGGAGAAGAGGTTTTGTGGTGTTTGGAATTTTCAGCTTTTTTGCACTGTTTTTCTTCATCTTCCTGGATTTATCTACCTTTGGTCTTTGATGTTGGTGATCTTCGGATGGGGTTTTTGTGTGGATGTCCTTTTTGTTGATGTTGATGCTATTCCTTTCTGATTGTTAGTTTTCCTTCTAGTAGTCAGGCCCCTCTGCTGCAGGTCTGCTGGAGTTTGCTGGAGGTCCACTCCAGATCCTGTTTGCCTGGGTATCACCAGTGGAGACTGCAGAACAGCAAAGATTGCTGCCTGCTCCTTCCTCTGGAAGCTTTGTCCCAGAGGGGCATCCACCTGATGCCCGCTGGAGCTCTCCTGTATGAGGTGTCTGCCAACCCCTGCTGGGAGGTGTCTCCCTGTCAGGAGGCATGGGGGTCAGGGACCCACTTGAGGAGGCGTCTGTCCCATAGCAGAGCTCAAGTGCTGTGCTGGGAGATCCACTGCTCTCTTCAGAGCCGGCAGGTAGGAACATTTAAGTTTGCTGAAGCTGCGCCCACAGCTGCCCCTTCCCCCAGGTGCTCTGTTCCAGGCAAATGGGAGTTTTAGCTATAAGCCCCTGAATGGGGCTTCTCCCTTTCTTTCAGAGATGCCCTGCCTGGAGAGGAGGAATCTAGAGAGGCAATCTGGCTACGGAAGCTTTGCAGAGCTGTGGTGGGCTCTGCCCAGTTTGAACTTCCAGCCAGCTTTGTTTACACTGGGAGGGGAAAATCACCTACTCACGCCTCAGTAATGGTGGACGCCCCTCCCTGCATCAAGCTCGAGAGTCCCACGTCAACTTCAGACTGCTGTGCTGGCAGTAAGCATTTCAATTCAGTGGATCTTAGCTTGCTGGGCTCCATGGGGGTGGGATCCGCTGAGCTAGACCACTTGGCTCCCTGACTTCAGCCCCCTTTCTAGGGGAGTGAATGGTTCTCTCTCACTGGCATTCCAGGTGCCACTGGGGTATGAAAAAAACTCCTCCACCTAACTCGGTGTGTGCCCAAACGGCCACCCAGTGTTGTGCTTGAAACCCAGGGCCCTGGTGGTGTAGGCACCCAAAGGAATCTCCTGGTCTGCAGGTTGCGAAGACTGTGGGAAAAGCATAGTATCTGGGCTGGAATGCACTGTTCCTCACGGCACAGTCCCTCCGGGCTTTCCTTGGCTAGTGGAGGGAGTTTCCCAACCCCTGGCACTTCCAGGTTGAGGTGACACCCCACCCTGCTTCAGCTCGCCCTCCATGGGCTGCATCCACTGTCTAACCAGTCCCAATGAGATGGGCTGGGTACCTCAGTTGGAAATGTAGAAATCACCCACCTTCTGCATTGATCTCACTGGGAGCTGCAGACTGAAGCTGTTCCTATTTGGCCATCTTGCCAGCTACCAAAAAAATGATTTATTTTTAATTTGGAGGAGAACTGAGCATGTTTAATGAAGAAAGATGTATTAAGTTCATTAAGAAAAAACAGTGATAAATGTAAGGTTTCTGTCCAGAAAAAGAAAGAAAAATGAGATCCAGAAAATGAATGGAGTTCAAAGCTAACTCTAAAAACATATATTTAAATGATTTTTTAAAAGAGCAAGAAAATGGCTTAAACTTAAAATGGCAAAAATTTGGTTCAGAGTAAATTTCCCTGTTTGTAATGAGTAAATGTGTTTTGTTTTCATATGCTCAATTATAATTTATGGACTACATTAAAATAACAAAATACTTCTTTATACAATATCAAGTACCTATTTCTTAATAATCTAGTTCAGTTCAAAGTATAAAAGTGTTCTTCCAGTCATTTATATATAAATAGAGTTGTTAAGTCTCCCTTACAGTATTAAGAAATCAATATAAATATTTAATGCAAAGGAAATAAGAGATGATTTAAGTATCTTAGGATTCAAGCTGGAGATAATTGCCCTCTCACATTTCTTTCTCATTTTCTGTCTTTCAGAGAAATAAAAGTACTATATTTGATGCTTAAAATAGTAATTATAATTTTTAAATTCATAAATCAGGTTGCAAGCCTGAAGTAGCAGGTTCGCATTTATTCTAGTACTCTCACAATGGAAAATATATTAGAAGTACTCAATATGTGTGATGTTATTATGAAAAGGAGCCTTTTAGATTTTACCTTAAACTCATATTATTATATCTAAGATTTTGGTTTATGTAATAGCTGCTTTGAGCTAACTAAACCATGTTGATCGCTGGAAGGTGATAGATATTTGCCCCTACACGTATAGAGAGGTAATGTGCAGCCTAGAAGGATTTCCTAATAGAAATTTTCCCTTTCGTAAAGATTGCCTGTGGATGTAGGAGCCAGGTGAAATGTGGCTCTAAAGTGGGTAGGCATGATGAAAATGTGCACATAAAAGCCATTTTATTTTTGTGAGTCAAATCTCATTTCTGAAGAGTCCAACTAGATCTCACTCCTCTTTCAAGAAAGAATTTCAGATATGGCCCTCTCTATTTATTTATTTATTTATTTATTTATTTTTAGTTGGAGTTTCACTTTTGTTGCCCAGGCTGGAGTGCAATGACACAATCTTGGCTCACTGCAACCTCCACCTCCCGGGTTCAAGTGATTCTCCTGCCTCAACCTCCCAAGTAGCGGTGATTACAAGCATGCGCCACCACACCCGGCTAATTTTTGTAATTTTAGTAGAGACGGGGTTTCACCATGTTGATCTGGCTGGATGTTCTTGAACTCCTGACCTCAGGTGGTCCACCCGCCTCGGCCTCCCAAAGTGCTGGGATTACAGACGTGAGCCACCGTGCCCAGCCCTCTATTTCTATATGTTACCAATCAAATGCAATATACAGAGGGGTAAGGAATGTGGGAATAATGCACCCACATAAATTATGTTAAGTGTTTACTTCTCAGCCTCATCTTCCAGTGAACTCCTTTGAGCACCCAGCCCCTGGATGCTACCTTTAGTGATGTGCATACACATTCACCCTACTTGCTTTACTTCACTCTGGTTTCTTCTTTTTGAGCATTCCTTTTCCAAATACTTTTTTCTCTTTATCTTTTTAACCCCAATACTCTTGAGCCAAAAAAAGGAGATTTCATTTCAAATGTCTCCTCTGCCATGAAACCTCCTTCCTTTACCTTCAAGATGGAAGTAGTACTTTTTCTTTTGAACTTCTCTGGCACTTCATCTGTAATACCTTTGTTGCAGGCATCACCATTTGATTCTCAGTAATTTTTATTTATGCATTTTCATCTGCCCTGTTTGAGAAGTGGTTCACAGATTGGTTTGTTTGTCTTAATTTGTTAGGGTGCCCGTCACATGGTTTATCTTGCACATGTAAATACTTCATAAATATTTATAATCAATGAATAAATGAATAAAAAGAAATATGTAAGAAAGGAAAGTTATTAAAAGGTCATTGCACATGTATCTGCAGCCAACTGACCTTTGACAAAATTGCCAAAAATATACAGTGGGGGAGGACACTCTTTTTAAGAAATAGTGCTGGAGTAATGGGATTGCCATATGCACAATAAAATTGGAACTATACCTTTCACCATATACAAAATTTAACTCAAGATGGATTAAAGACTTAAATGTAAGATCCAAAACTGTGAAAATACTAGAAGAAAACCTATAGAACTCTTCTGGATATTGATCTAGGCAAAAAATTAATAAGTAAGACTTCAGAAGCACAAGCAACAAAGACAAAAATAGACAAATGGGACTTAGTTAAACTAAAACGCTTCTGCACAGCAAAAGAAATAATCAACAGAGTAAACAGATGACCTATATAATGGGAGAAAATGTTTGCAAACTAGATATCCGAAAGGAGGCTAATATCCCCAATTTACAAGGAAATCAAACAAGTCAACAACAACAATAATAACAAAATAACCCCATTAGATGTGGAGCCAGAGGCAGGGGAAAAATAACCCAATTATAAAGGGGGCAAAAGATATGAACAGACATTTTTCAAACACGACATACAAATGGTCAAAAAGCATACAAAAAATGCTCAAACCTTACTAATCATCAGAGAAATGCAAATTAAAAACACAATGATGTATCATCTTAAACCAGTCAGAATGGAATGTGTGCATATATACATAATGGAATGTGTATGTGTGTGTATATATGTATACAGATATACCTATATATACAGAAAATAGAATGTACACACACACACAATTGAACACTATTCAGCCATAAAAATAATAAAATCATTTCTTTTGCAGTAATATAGATAAAACTGGAGGCCATTACCCTAAAGTGAAATAACTCAGAAACAAAAGGTCAGATATCACATGTTCTCAGTGAGAACTAAATAATGGGAGGTAAATTATTAGTAGGAGCTAAATAATGTGTACACGTGGATATAGAGTGTGGAATGATAGACATTGGAGACTTGAAGGTTGGGAGGATGGGTGGGGGTGAGAGATGAGAAATTACTTAATAGGTAAAATGTATGTTATTCAGGTAATGGTTACACTAAAAGCCTAGACTTTACCACTACTTAATATATCTATGTAACAAAACTGCACTTGTACCCCTTAAATGTATATAATTTTTTTAGAAAGAGGTTATTGCAGTCCTTCAATGGTGTTCACATTACTGACACTACAGTGGTAGTGGTATAGATGGAATAGTAGCAGTGGAAATGGATGCAAATGGAAAATTATGAAAGTTATTCAGGAGATAGAACTGATAGGACATGGAGAGGGAAGTGAGAGAGACAAAACATTGGAGATCATTTCCAGATTTCCTGCCTGAGGAATTGAGTAGCTTATTGTACCATTTACTAAGATAACCAATTCTGAAGAAACAGCAGTTTGGGGAATAAAAAATAATTTACTTTCTTGGGATATGTTGAATTTTAGGTACTTGTGGGAAATCCAAGTGGAAAAGAGCAGTTAGGAATTGATGATAGATCTGGAGTCAAGGGGAGTACTGTGGACATTGTGGATATTGTGGATATTTGGGAACTGTCAGCATGTGCCTGATGGATAGGAGAGATCGTTAATCAGAGTGTATAAACAAGGAAGAGAAAAGTGCCTCTGACACAGATGGGTGGAATAACAGCATTTTAGGGTGTACGTACCAAAATAATCTTAAAAAGGAGAAAAGAGGAGGTGAAAAGCAGCAAATGCTGGTGAGGGGATAAGAATGAGAATTGTAAAGTGTCCAGTGTGGACATTGGTGGCCTCAGTGAAAGAGTTGCTGTAGAAAATTCAGGACAGAAGCCAAATTAAAGTGTGTTAGCAGTCCGTTAGAGAAGAAGAAATGAAAACAGTCATCATGAACTTCATTCCAGAAGTTTGACTGTAAAGAGAAGGATAGAGATCGATTTGTAGCTGCAAAGAAAAATTGGGTCAGGTATTTTTCTTTTTGATTTTTGTTTTTACTATTGGAGAGATTAACGTCGAATTGTTGATCGAAAGAACCAAGTAGAGAGGGTCAGATTGATAACAGAGAGAAGCGAAGGTTGATAAGGTTCTTGAGAATGTAGAAGAGCCTGAAAACTAAAGTTAAGAGGATGGCAATAAATGCAGTTACAAGTAAACTTGCAGAATTTGCAGGGAAGTTGAAGGAGCTTCTACTTGATAATATCTATTTGTTCAATGGCATAAAACTCAAAGTCATCTTTAAATTTTGTATGTGAGTATGTGTGTTTATCTGTGTTTGTGTGTAGTGTACAGAAGTGTTGAAAGTTTGAAATGAACAATCAATATTTAAAGCAGCAAATATATATATATATGCTTATATATGTGTCTGTATATATATTATATGTAAAAGTTATTAAAACTAAGCTTCATAAGTGAAGGAGAAATAAAATACTTTACAGACAAGCAAATGCTGAGTGATTTTGTCACCACCAGGCCTGCCCTAAAAGAGCTCCTGAAGGAAGCACTAAACATGGAAAGGAACAACTGGTACCAGCCACTGCAAAAACATGACAAATTGTAAACACCATCAAGGCTAGAAAGAAACTGCATCAACTAACGAGCAAAATAACCAGTTAACATCATAATGACAGGATCAAATTCACACATAATATTAACCTTGAATGTAAATGGGCTAAATGCTCCAATTAAAAGACACAGACTGGCAAATTGGATAAAGAGTCAAGACCCATCAGTGTGCTGTATTCAGGAAACCCATCTCACGTGCAGAGACACACAAAGCCTCAAAATAAAGGGATGGAGGAAGATCTACCAAGCAAATGGACAACAAAAAAAGGCAGAGGTTGCAATCCTAGTCTCGGATAAAACAGACTTTAAACCAACAAAGATCAGAAGAGACAAAAAAGGCCATTACATAATGGTAAAGGGATCAATTCAACAAGAAGAACTAACTATCCTAAATATATATGCACCCAATACAGGAGCATCCAGATACATAAAGCAAGTCCTTAGTGACCTACAAAGAGACTGAGACTCCTATACAATAATAATGGGAGACTTTAACACCCCACTGTCAACATTAGACAGATCAACGAGACAGAAGGTTAACAAGTATATCCAGGAATTGAACTCAGCTCTGCACCAAGCGGACCTAATAGACATCTACAGAACTCTCCACCCCAAATCAACAGAATATACATTCTTTTCAGCACCACACTGCACTTATTCCAAAATTGACCACATAGTTGGAAGTAAAGCACTCCTCAGCAAATGTAAAAGAACAGAAATTATAACAAACTGTCTCTCAGACCACAGTGCAATCAAACTAGAACTCAGGATTAAGAAACTCACTCAAAACCACTCAACTACATGGAAACTGAACAACGTGCTCCTGAATGACTACTGGGTACATAACGAAATGAAGGCAGAAATAAAGATGTTCTTTGACACCAGTGAGAACAAAGACACAACATACCAGAATCTCTGTGACACATTCAAAGCAGTGTGTAGAGGAGAGGGAAATTTATAGCACTAAATGCCCACAAGAGAAAGCAGAAAATATCTAAAATTGACACCCTAACATCACAATTAAAAGAACTAGAGAAGCAAGAGCAAACACATTCAAAAGCTAGCAGAAGGCAAGAAATAACTAAAATCAGAGAAGAACTGAAGGAAATAGAGACACAAAAAAACCCTTCAAAAAATCAATGAATCCAGGAGCTGGTTTTTTGAAAAGATCAACAGAATTGATAGACCGCTAGTAAGATTAATAAAGAAGAAAAGAGAGAAGAATTAAATAGACGTAATAAAAAATGATAAAGGGGATATCACCACTGATCCCACAGAAATACAAACTACTATCAGAGAATACTATAAACATCTCTACGCAAATAAACTAGAAAATCTAGAAGAAATGGATAAATTCCTTGACACATACACTCTCCCAAGACTAAACAAGGAAGAAGTTGAATCTCTGAATAGACCTGTAACAGGCTCTGAAACTGAGGCAATAATTAATAGCTTATGAACCAAAAAGAGTCCAGGACCAGATGGATTCACAGTCAAATTCTACCAGAGGTACAAGGAGGAGCTGGTACCATTCCTTCTGAAACTATTCCAATCAATAGAAAAAGAAGGAATCCTCCCTAACTCATTTTATGAGGCCAGCATCATCCTGATACCAAAGCCTGGCAGAGACACAACAAAAAAAGAGAATTTTAGACCAATATCCTTGATGAACATTGATGCAAAAATCCTCAATAAAATACTGGCAAACTGAATCCAGCAGCACATCAAGAAGCTTATCCACCATGATCAAGTGGGCTTCATCCCTGGGATGCAAGGCTGGTTCAACATATGCAAATCAATAAACGTAATCCAGCATATAAACAGAACCAAAGACAAAAACCACATGATTATCTCAACAGATGCAGAAAAGGCCTTTGACAAAATTCAACAGCCCTTCATGCTAAAAACTCTCAATAAATTAGGTATTGATGGGACGTATCTCAAAATAATAAGGGCTATTTATGACAAAGCCACAGCCAATATCATACTGAATGGACAAAAACTGGAAGCATTCCCTTTGAAAACTGGCACAAGACAGGGATGCCCCCTCTCTCACCACTCCTATTCAACATAGTGTTGGAAGTTCTGGCCAGGGCAATCAGGCAGGAGAAGGAAATAGAGGGTATTTAATTAGGAAAAGAGGAAGTCAAATTGTCCGTGTTTGCAGATGACATGATTTTATATCTAGAAAACCCCATCGTCTCAGTCCAAAATCTCCTTAAGCTGATAAGCAACTTCAGCAAAGTCTCAGCATACAAAATCAATGTGCAAAAATCACAGGCATTCTTATACACCAATAACAGACAAACAGAGAGCCAAATCATGAGTGAACTCCCACTCACAATTGCTTCAAAGAGAATAAAATACCTAGGAATCCAGCTTACAAGGGATGTGAAAGACCTCTTCAAGGAGAACTACAAACCACTGCTCAATGAAATAAAAGAGGATACAAACAAATGGAAGAACATTCCATGCTCATGGGTTGGAAGAATCAATATCGTGAAAATGGCCATACTGCCCAAGGTAATTTATAGATTCAATGCCATCCCCATCAAACTACCAATGACTTTCTTCACAGAATTGGAAAAAACTACTTTAAAGTTCATATGGAACCAAAAAAGAGCCCGCATTGCCAAATCAATCCTAAGCCAAAAGAACAAAGCTGGAGGCATCATGCTACCTGACTTCAAACTATACTACAAGGCTACAGTAACCAAAACAGCATAGTACTGGTACCAAAACAGAGATATAGATCAATGGAACAGAACAGAGCCCTCAGAAATAATGCTGCATATCTGAAACTATTTGATCTTTGACAGACCTGACAAAAACAAGAAATGGGGAAAGGATTCCCTATTTAATAAATAGTGCTGGGAAAACTGACTAGCCATATGTAGAAAGCTGAAACTGGATCCCTTCCTTACACCTTATACAAAAATTAATTCAAGATGGATTAAAGACTTACATGTTAGACCTAAAACCATAAAAACCCTAGAAGAAAACCTAGGCAATACCATTCAGGACATAGACATGGGCAAGGACTTCATGTCTACAACACCAAAAGCAATGGCAACAAAAGCCAAAATTGACAAATGGGATCTAATTAAACTAAAGAGCTTCTGCACAGCAAAAGAAACTACCATCAGAGTGAACAGGCAACCTACTGAATGGGAGGAAATTTTTGCAACCTACTCATCTGACAAAGGGCTAATATCCAGAATCTACAATGAACTCAAACAAATTTACAAGAAAAAAACAAACAACCCCATCAAAAAGTGGGCAAAGGATATGAACAGACACTTCTCAAAAGAAGACATTTATGCAGCCAAAAAACACATGAAAAAATGCTCATCATCACTGGTCGCCAGAGAAATGCAAATCAAAACCACAATGAGATACCATCTCACACCAGTTGGAATGGCGATCATTAAAAAGACAGGAAACAACAAGTGCTGGAGAGGATGTGGAGAAATAGGAACACTTTTACACTGTTGGTGGGACTGTAAACTAGTTCAACCATTGTGGAAGTCAGTGTGGTGATTCCTCAGGGATCCAGAACAAGAAATACCATTTGACCCAGCCATCCCATTACTGCGTATATACCCAAAGGATTATAAATCATGCTGCTATAAAGACACATGCACACATATGTTTATTGCGGCACTATTCACAATAGCGAAGACTTGGAACCAAGCCAAATGTCCAACAGTGATAGACTGGATTAAGAAAATGTGGCACATATACACCATGGAATACTATGCAGCCATAAAAAATGATGAGTTCATGTCCTTTGTAGGAACATGGATGAAGATGGAAACCATCATTCTCAGCAAACTATTGCAAAGACAAAAAACCAAACACCATGTGTTCTCACTCACAGGTGGGAACTGAACAATGAGAACACTTGGACACAGGAAAGGGGACATCACACACCAGGGACTGTTGTGGGGTGGGGGTAGGGGGGAGGGATAGCATTAGGAGATATACCTAATGTAAATGATGAGTTAATGGGTGCAGCACACCAACATGGCACATGTATACATATGTAACAAACCTGCGTGTTGTGCACAAGTACCCTAAAAGTTAAAGTATAATAATAATAAAATAAAATAAAAAAACTAAAAGCTAAATGTAATGTCATGTTATGTCATATTTAAAAGACATAATATGGGGCCAGGCACGGTGGCTCATGCCTGTAATCCCAACACTTTTGGAGGGTGAGATGGCAGATCACCTGAGGTCAGGAGTTCAAGACCAGCCTTCAATATGGTGAAACCCCATCTCTGCTAAAAATACAAAAATTAGCTGGGCGTGGTGGCAGGTGCCTGTAATCTCAGCTACTTGGGAGGCTTAGGCAAGAGAATTGCTTGAACCCGGGAGGCAGAGGTTGCAGTGAGCCAAGATCGCACCACTGCACTCCAGCCTAGGCGACAAGAGTGAAACTTTGTCTCACACACACACAAAAGACATAATATGATAAAGAGAATCTTTGTGTGTGTGTAAGTGTGTAAGTGTACTTGACCATTATTTTATGGATTTAGGTTTACAAGGCTAGTGGTAAAGAGCCTGGTGCACAATTTTTCATCAAGGCAGCTGGTAAAATGAAAATAAATGTACAGGGTAAAAAATACAGGGCTATGACTGAGTAGGTCTAATTCCTACGCTTTGCCCTAGGAATAAGTAACTGAATACAAAGATAGGCATATATTCCATTTAATTTTGCATACATACACACTGATAATAGTAACAATAATAGACAACAGCTATCAAGAGCTTTCCGTGTGTCAGACACCAATCTAAGCTCCTTACATGATCTTCACAATAATCCTATTAAACAGGTACTCTTTACTATCTCCACTGCACAGCTGAGGAACAAACACTGAGTGTTAAAAAATTGACATTATTTGGGAATTCATGAACTACCACATAGCTAGTAATTTCTGGAGCTAGGATACATAGCAATATATAATATATACACTCATTACCTTTTTAATAAATTTCTATACATTATTGTTAACCATACACTATTTACTATGTACAGTTATCCAAGTGTATTACTAAATAAAGCAATAACATTTATTTGTTCTGGATTCCCAGTCAAAATGGCAGTGTAAGTTCAATGATTAAGTGCTCTTCTCACACCAAACTTTTATCAATAACTTTTAAAAAATGATACAAAACAGTGTAGTTGTGATGGTGAACTTTCTAAGTCAATTTGACTGGGCCACAGGGTGCCCCAAATATTTGGCTAAACATCATACCAGGTGTGCCTGTGAGAGTGTTTCTCCGTGAGATCAACATTTGAAGCTGTAGAGTAAGTAAAGAACATTGCTCCCCTCAATGTGGGTAGGTCTCATCCAATCCATTAAAGAGCTAAATGGAACAAAAAGGTGGGAGAAGAGAGCACTCTGTTTCTCTGCCCACTGTCTTTGAGTTGGGACTTTAGTCTTCTGCATTTGAACTTGGACGTGGGGCTTACACCATCAGTTATCCTGGTTCTCAAGCCTTCAGATTTGAATTGGAACTTTACAATTGGTTCTTTTGGGTAGACTTGCCAATTGTAGATCTTGGACTTTCAGTCTCCACAATTGCATGACACAATCCCTTACAATAAATATTTTATTTATGCTATTCAAGATGTACATGCTTTGTTTCTGTTTCTCTGAAGAACCGTCATACAGTCATTATGTTCAAAGACAAACATTTTCATTGGCCCAAAATAGAAGAGAAACACACAGTGGTAAGAAAGGTTAAAGCTACAGGCCTTGCTGGCTTCTAGGTCTGAAAGAAAGTAAAAAGCCACAAGGAAGTCAACTGCTACAAATAAAGGAGATGAAAAGCATCCAACACACAGCAAAAACCAGAATCAGGCTCCATTGTGACATCAGGGACTAGGACTGATAAAAATGCTGACCTCTGCCTAGGTCTGCTCTGTGGGCAGGGTAAGAGACCACTCTACAACCTGGAAATGGGTCAGGCCACCCACTGGCATGGAGGTGAGATATGCAATGGCAGACAGATCATGGGTACAGAGAGAGAGGGAGAGAGAGAGATAAATTAACTATTTAGAAAAGACTAGAAAGTACGCATAAGTGATAAGCTATTATTGAGAAAAATCAAATAATAAATAATATAATCCTAGGGATAAATTCACTCCCAGTGAATTGAAAATAATAGAACAATCTAAAAATTACTTTAACCTAAGTATATTTAGTGTTGTCGAAAAGATAGAGGAATAAATGGCACACTTACAAAATAAAAATTGAGAAACCAGAAACAACCAAATATAAATTAAGAACAGAAAATATACAGAAAATAAGTAATCCTGGAAGAAAGTTATAATTACTAAAAAAATCACTAAAAAAGTAAAAAATGCAGACTGGATAAAGACAAATAAAGTATTGAGGACTTTGTTCAAAACATAGCAGGGAAAGGACAAGGTGGTAAATGTTAAATATTAAGAGAAGTTACGGATCCTGGTGCTTCTGCCTAGGGTGCAGAAATATGTAAAGAGTGTTACTACTGCTCTGAGAACAAGAAAAGGCCAGATAAACTGCAAAATCATAACTTCTCTTGAACCCATCAGAGAGCTAAGTAGCCTGAAATCCAAGTCAAGACATGACATAAGCATGCTTCACCTGTGTTAGATCATGTATGGAAAAGATGGATGTCAGGTACAAATGAACAAATAAGAGGAATCCAGCTGAAATGTTAACAAATTTCTAAAGGCTTAGTTTAAGCTTGGGTAAGGAAATAGAATCCCTCAGAGCAACAGAGGTAAGTGGAATTCACACCCACTCACTATCTCTTCTCTACAGGCTTCCTTTCAATGCATACTAATAACAAAGACGGCAGGCATGGAGACTACGGAAAGCTTCTCTCAGTGGTGCATGCCTGGAGGAAGGAAAAGCTCCTTTCCACAGAAAAACCAGGAAGCCAGCTAGACCCTAGCCCTTATAAAACAGTAGTCTTTAGGCCCTGGAGGAGCATGTAGCAAATTATTGCTCCCAGAGCACAGTGGAAGAAGACCTATTACAGCTGAGAAATGGATAGATAAAAAGGAACCCTCTACCCTACATTGCAGATGATGCCAGATACGTCTGCCAAAATGTTGGATTTTTCCTGTGATGTCAGGTTTTAGAGCTTTTGCTTTTTTTAAATAAAGATATAATAATGAATAAAATTGAATGAATTCTTGGATGGTTTAACTTAAATTTAGCTATTAAATAAAAGGCTAAAGAGATTTAGCCAACTGGTAGTGTTCTTACTCTTCAGAAAATTACCTTTTTCACTGTTGCTGTATTATTCTTTTGGCTTTTACTGTTGTTACTTTAAAAATTATTATTAATTTAATATCAATGACACAATGCCCATGTACCTTCTTATTAGCCTGCATACTTATCCATATTCATATGTTATACTATGACTATAAAAAGATAATATTCCCTATCATTTAAAAAACTTCTGTTAGGGTGTTTTGAGAAAAGTGTATTCCTAAACTATCAAAGTCTTTATCATTCCCTGAAGAGAATGTTGTACTACTGCTGACATGACAACAGGCCCACTTTTCTCCAAACTCTCCCTAAGTTTGACTTTGAGCACAACTCCAGGCACAAGTGAATACTACCCCAGTGGCTCTTCCCAGTTGAGAAGAGGTTAGGAATGATTGCAGGCCTCTCTCACTGAAACTGTTATTTTAGCTTCATTATTAAAACAGGTTGTACAATCTAAGTTGCTAGATTGTTTAGAGATTACATGAAATAATGAGGTAAGAATTCAGAATCAAACCAATACCCATTAGGAACTGTAATTAAAGACTATTTTTATCCAAGCAAGTTAAATGCCCTCAATAGCTTGTTCTGAGTATTAAGCAACTGGGATTACACCCTGCAGGTTAACCTCAAGAGCCAAATATTTTCCTGCCATTACCTAGGGAGAATTCACCACTAAAAAATTACCTCAAAGAACCAACCAAAACAGCAGAAGAATTCAGGAACATACTCTCTGTACGCTGTCTAATAGTCTCACCTGTATTTCTAAGATGGTAGCCTCAAAAACTATCGGTTTAACTGTGGCCCATACCCTTTTCATTCTTGGTCACTGGACAAATGTAAGATGGCTCTAGTGAGTTACTTGCTCAATCCCAGTATATACACACAACCTTGTGATTTCTTCATTTTGCCTTTTTTTTTTTCAAATTGATGTTCCTTTCAATCCAACCTTATTTTCTCTAGAATCCTAGTTTTGTGGTAAATATATTTATCTACATATGTTTTACTTAATGTTTCTTCAAACTCCCTACATCAACTAAAACCAAGTTTGAACATAGGTTCCCCTGAAGACAAGTCAAGTGGTGACTGTTCATATTCCTACACCGATACTGTTACCTCAGAGTGCAGAAAGCACAAAATCTCTTAGCTCACCATTGCTGCCTTCAGATACATTACTTTTTCTCTTAAATGTAAAATATTTCCTCACTTGATGCATAATAGTTGGTAACACTCGACAGTTGTCACCCATTGACATTCTGGTCACTTCCCCCCTGTTTGTTGAATATTTTAATAAAATGACTTGTGATTTTTCTTTTCATTACAATCCATGCTATCTGTATTAGTCCATTTTCACAGTTTTGTAAAGAAATACCCAAGACTGGGTAATTTGTAAAGGGAAGAGGTTTAATTGACTCACAGTTCCACATGGCTGGGGAGGCCTCAGGGGACTTACAATCATGGTGGCAGACGAAGGGGATGCAAGGACCTTCTTCACATGGTAGCAGCAGGGAGAAGCACAAAGCAGGGGATATGCCAGACGCTTATACAACCATTCAATTTCGTGAGAACTCACTCACTATCACAAGAACAGCATGGAGGAAACTGCCCCCCACAATCCAATCACCTCCCTCCCTCGACACATGGGAATTACAATTCAAGATGTGATTTGGGTGGATACACAGAGCCAAACCATATCACCATCATCATAGGAAACCTCAAATTTTTCATGACTAACCATCAACACTTAAAATGCTTAAAAATGTACTTAAAAATGCTTTCCATAATTGAAAATTCCAGGATAATGATACTTTCTAACAACTACCAATAAGCTTCTAGAATTCTGTAGCTATTATAAAAAGAGAATCCATTTCCTCTTTCTGTTTAAATATACCAAAACATTGCAAAACTATGCAACATTGGACTATGCTTATATAAAGTACAGCTCATTCAGCAAGGAATAAGCTGTTTAAAGGTAATATCATCTGTATGTAAATATATGAAGAAGTAAAAGAATTAGTATAGGATAACAGAACACATAAACTACAAAAAAAGTCACATACAGCATTCAAAAACTATCAGTATATGAGTGCAAATCAAAAACTACAAATAATTACCTTGTGTATGTGCACTCTTCAGGAAACCCTTTGCTAGGGGGTCAAAGGAAATAAGGAAATAGTTCTGTTTCCATCCGTTTGGATTCTCCTCCTCATCATCTAGTGCTGCCATCTGCTGACCTCTTCTGCATCCCACACTTTTTGTGTCCCACATTGGAGCAGAACTGAGGTTATTAATTTTAATAGTAGAGAATTCTCCAACTCCCTGGATAAAGCTTCCTTACAGTCAGACTCCTTGGAGGCTTTATCAGTGGTACTTCTGTGACATGTAGCCACTCCATTGTCTGCACAGTTTAAGAATATATGTCCTTCTTCCAAAAGCCCTGACAAATGCCAGGCTCAGCCATTTACTACCTGGGAATGGCCTTTGTGCCCTGCATGCTCTCTGCTCTGTGCCTTCTGACTCTGAGTCCATCCGAACTGTGTTTATTGGAGCTTTCAGGCTGAGTCCTCCCTCACAAAGGCTCCCTCTCTACACAGAAAACATGAACTCCAGATTGCTTGATTGTAACATCTGATATTGCTCCCAGCTTCAGTTGCCTGGAGTTTTACTGCTTAGCTGTTTGTGCTTGCTTACTATAGGCTGTAGGCATAAACGACATATGTACAAAAACAAAATATCAGGATTCAGAGAATTTCAATAATTGTTTCAGGAAACAAGAAATGATCTGACTACAAAACAAATAATAGAGTTCCTAAGCAGTACTGAGGAATCAGTTCATGATGAACACACATTCTGATTAAAAAGAAAACAACTAGTTTCATGGTTTTCTCAAACAGCATTTATAAGAGCAGAAAAGGAAAGCCATTTAGTTGAGTTCATTCAGGTTTGCAGGTTGACCAGGTAATTGGCAAGGGGGTTCAGAGTATTGAAAAAAGGGTAATTAAAATTATGGACCGTGGACACTGCTGTCTGGAAATCCTGATGTCAGAAAACTTGTAGTGGAAGTAGACAAAGAGATAACTTGAAGGTAGAAAGCTGTCATCTGACAGTAAGATATCTGAATTAGTGACTTCACAAATGGAGCAGTCCAGAGAAATACAAATCAAGATTCTGACCATAGAAATTGAGCAGCTGCTGTGGACCAGTGAAAAATACCACTGAATGAGTATCTGAAAGTCATGGAGGACAGAATACTGAGCTCCTCTCTCTCTGGACTTGCACAGTGGACCATGTCCCAGTCATTAAAATATGAGAAGGAATGGTCAGGAGGTTGATTAATAATAGCAATGAGGCCGAGTGCGGTGGCTCACACCTGTAATCCCAGCACTTTGGGAGGCCGAGGTGGGAGAATCATGAGGTCAGGAGATTGAGACTATCCTGGCTAACATGGTGAAACCCCATCTCTACTAAAAATACATAAAATTAGCCAGGCATGGTGACACACACCTGTAGTCTCAGCTACTCAGAGGCTGGGGTGGGAGAATTGCTTGAGCCGGGGAGGCGGAGGTTGCAGTGAGCTGAGATCGCACCACTGCACTCCAGCCTGGGTGACGGAGCAAGACTCCATCTCAAAAAAAAAAAAAAAAAAGCAATGAAGTAGAGAAAGTGAGATAACGTAGAACCAAGAGTTGGGCAGTATGGAGAATGAACGGTGGTCTGGAAGCAGCTCATAGGAGCAAGGAGGACACCAATACCACATGAGGTAAATGGGTTTTGAAAATATCAGCCTTCTCCAAGTGAGATGATATGGTTTGGCTGTACCCAAATCTCATCTTGAATTGTAGCTCCCAAATCCCCATGTGTCATGGGAGGGACCTGGTGGGAAGTAATGGAATCATGGGGGCAGGTTTTTCCTGTGAAGTTCTCATGATAGTGAATAAGTCTCATGAGATCTGATGGTTTTATGAAGGGCAGTTCTCTTGCATGCACTCCCTTGCTTGCTGCCATGTAAGATGTGCCTTTGCTCCTCCTTTGCCTTCTGCCATGATTGTGAGGCCTCCCCACCCATGTGGAATGTGAGTCAATTAAACCTCTTTTTCTTTATAAATTACCCAGTCTTGGGTATTTCTTTACAGCAGGATGAAAATGGACTAATACATGAGGTTTCTGCAGAGCATATGCTGTTCTCAGGGGATAGACAATTTTCAGTTAGGAAAAGAAATTTGGAAGAATATTCTGAGAAAAAATGTTCAGAAAATACATGTTTTAATCATGGAGTCCCAGGGGCTCAGGAGAAGCAGGGAATTAAAGAAAAATTCTGTCACAGAAGAAGTACACACTTTTGTGTAGTTTTCTGTATGCAAAAAGTAAATGAAAGATGGACTAAAACTGAAAGAAAAAAATAGCAAAGCTAGGAATGGCGATTTCACTCTGTCAGTCTCTCATACAATTGAAGACACTTTAACCTAAATGAACTCAACTGCTGCCCAAACTGAAAGCCTAAGGCTTGGGGCATAGGTTCAGGTATTTCATTTCCACATCATCTGTTTTTTTAACTTATTCCACAAATATTTATTGAGTGCATACTATGAACCAGGCAATATTCTAGGTAATTAGAATACATTGGTGAGCTAAATAAGCAAAAAAAAAAAAACCCTGCTTTCATGGTGTTTCTGTTCCAGAGGGGGAAGACAGAAAACAAATGATAGTTAACTCTACAAAACAAAAAAGAACATGACATAGTATGTTGGAAAGAAATGAGTGAGAAGGAAAGAAAAAAATATAGAGTAAGGGGTGGTTATGTGTGACAAGAAGAATGAATTAGAATCTTACATAGGGGGGTCAGGTTAGGACTCAAGGAGATGATTATATTTGAACAAAACTTGGAGGAGACAATGGAATTAGCCACATGGACACCCAAGGGAAGAGCATTCTAGGCAGAAGGAATAGCCCTTGCAGATACAATGACATGACCCGAGAGAGCTGATGGAAGATAATAAGTCATCATGGGCCTTGTGGCCCTTCATAGCTAATAGCACATTGGACTTAAGCCATAGTTACCTCACCCTTCATTGGGTCAATGGTACATGCAGTAATTGGTTTTAACAAAGTTTAATGGAAAGATACCACTTTCAAGGCAACTTGCATTGAAGTATCAACAGTTTCAGGAAGTTTTCAATGTTGATGCACAGATGCCATTCACACACACATGCACACACACACACACACAGAGTGATATCCTATACTATTAGGAAATGGAGTCAAGAATGAATTCATTATAGGAAATGAAAACAGTATAGGATATGAATTATTATTCTGATCCTTATTCAAGGCATATCTGGAGGGACAACAAATGAGAGGATACCTGGGGATTGGAGATTTAGGAATTCTACCATCATCATCATTGCATAATGAACACCATGTAGCTAATCATGCCTTTTTATTGCAGTTCACCACTATTTGAGTGTCTGCTGTTCACAGTCTCCAGTGACTTCATTAACATTTAGTCACCACTGTGGCTACAGGTAAACCCAGCACTGACTCTTTAAGCCATACTTACTCACCATTGCAAAGAGTTCTTGGTGACCCTAAAAACAAGCCCTAAATGCTGCTGAGTTATAGACTATCACTCAGAACTCTTCCCTCTCTTCCAGTAGATTTCAGTTGCTTCTATTCCACTTCACTCTGTGGTGAACACTTCACTTCAACATTGTTGTCCATACTGATTTTGATCCTCGTCTCTGACTCCTTTGAGATTGTGCATTTTTTCTAATCCTCCACTCGTCTCCAGCAACTAAATCTTTTCTACTGTAGATTTTCTGGATTGATTTACCCCTCCAGTGTTATTATATTGTTTTTAATTAAGATTCTCTGATTCAATTACTGACCCCTCCTCTCCTTACCCTCATTTTTCAGCCTCAGTAAGAGAACCAGGTACTATTAATTTCCATTGCTCTCTTCCATCTTTCTGATTTTCTTCCTCCTTGTCTTTTTGTTTCCTCTTACATAATGAATGCTACTCTTTTTGCCAAAAAAAAAAATCTAATTTTATCTAGACTTATTCTTCCTTTCTTCATTTTGGAAGACAAATCAGTTATAACATGGAACTGTAGCCCTGGGATCTTTATTTCATCTAAGCTGGTTCTGTTGTGTATTTCAAGTGGCTATAGGAAACAAGTCTCCATGACAAAAAGGAAATGGGCAGAGGTGATCCTGTGTATGCATGTTTTCTCCAATTGTCTTCAGATCTGGATGAAAGCCTGGGGTTTTAGGATGCCTGGTCTCCAGATAGCCAAGCTTTACTGTAATAAGCGAATTGTACATAGAGATTAACACTAATAGCTACAATGGGAAATAACATTAACTTTGCAATTAAGACAAAAATGTTATATACGCAAGGAAATGGAAGGGTTTTTTATGGAATCACAACCATTTTTAGAGCTGGATGACACTGACAGATCCTTCAGATAAATCCTGAGAGGAGAAAAATTAAATATGTTCTCTCTCTCTCTCTGTCTCTGTCTCTCTCTCTCTCTATATATATAGATTTACATATATATGGATATGTATATAATATACATATATGGATATTATATGGATATGTATATAATATACATATATGGATATTATATGGATATTATATGGATATGTATATGGCTATGTATACATTATATATATTATATATATTATATATGGACATATATATATATATATATATATATATAAAATCACCTCTCTCTATATATAAAATCACCTCCCTCACATGGAGGCATTTTACCACAGGCAATACAGAAATGATAGAGACAAGCTATTCACTAATTAGCACATGTCTGTTGCTATAGCTTTAAAGCATTTACATCTCTGTTTTGTTTCCACCACACTTGGTTCACTGCTTTATTATTGTGATCATTGTTCAAGATGTATCTGGAAGGACAAGAAATGAGACCCAACGAAATAAGGCTTGTCTCTGAAAGTTTAGACTATTTAAATGTACACATAATTTGGGGAGACAATGTATTCCTGAAACACCTACTTCTAATTTAATCAGGAATAATAACCTATATAATAAAAATGTTTTAATTTTTATTTTATTTGATCAGTTTTCCGTTTCTTCTAAAGACCCTTTAAGCAAAATAGCACAAAAGTGACAACTGTCAGCTTTAGAATGAAGCTGCACTCAAAACCCAGTTCCTCATTTCCCGACTAGAGGACTTCAGGAAAGTTGCTTAACCTCTCTATGCCTCATTTTCCCTACTTGTAAAATGATTTTCTGCCTCATAAACTTGTATTGAGGATTAAAGGAGTAAATACGTAATTCATAGTATGCTCTATGAATATGAGTAAATATGTAATTCATAGTATACTCTATGGTAATATTTTTGATATGAGAAAATGGAATAATATGGAAAGGAAATGTGAACGTTCTCATCATAGTAAAAGAACATCTTCAGTGATGTATCCACTGATGTTCAGAATTTAGTTACTGTTGTCTTGTTTGAAGGTTGATAATCTCCCCTGAGTATACTCATATATCTAATTTCTGGAAATACCAGAGTAACAAACACACTCTGAACTGTATGATGCCCCATGTCATAAAATTCTGTGAGGCTACTTGCCTGCTGACCCTCTCCAAACGAAAGCTCCTCCATTTAATACACATGCAGTCACTCTACAGTATATTTCTTACATACTTTTCTGCCTCCACATTAGATTCTGTGTTCCATAGGGCAGGGACCAGGTTTATTTATGTTGGTGTCACCATTGGGCAGGAGTGCTGTACTTGTATTTGGATAGAACTTGAATGTTGTTCTAGAATATAAATCTCTTGCAGAAATATAAATATATAAGACCTCTGTATCTTATTTATATTTGCACTGCTAGTTTATAATGTAAAGCCTTAACTCATAGTGGGCACTCTATGGCTGTTGGTTGAACCCAGTAAATGTTGAAGTTCTTTTATGATGAATCTAGATAAAGGCCCAAGAATCCCAGGTGTAAGTATTAGAGTTAATAGAGTTCAGCTGATAAGGGCTCATGGGTACAACAGCCCACAGAAGCTACATTAAACCTTTTCTTCTTAAATAAAATTAAAATCATTTAGTCACAGATGTTCATTATTTCATTTTAAAAATTAGAAAGGTTGAAATAAAATATACTTTTTATAATCTTTTAAAAAATTATCATTATTTCCCTTGCTTCTGTGATAATAAAATGGCTTCTACTCCTAAATAATTTCCTACCAAAATAAAACTTGGGATTAATTAAGTGACATTTTATAAGCTTTAATAAGTGAAGCAAATGTTGTAACCCCATTCAATCTGAAGCAAGCTATCCTTGTTTTATGTTTTCTGTTCATAAGTGTGTTTTCAAAGATTCAAGAAGCATAGGGAGAGGGGACAACTTTTTAAGTTGCACTCTCTTCCACACCATAGCTGCTATGACTCTGGTAACTTCTACCCGCAAAATCTTCCAACCCAAGTTCTGTTTCCTAGTGCAGAATTTAGAAACGTCATCAAGGATAAAAAACCCATTAATCTTGGCCGGGCGCAGTGGCTCACGCTTGTAATCCCAGCACTTTGGGAGGCCGAGGAGGGCGGATCACGAGGTCAGGAGATCGAGACCACGGTGAAACCCCGTCTCTACTAAAAATACAAAAAAATTAGCCGGGCGTGGTGGCGGGCGCCTGTAGTCCCAGCTACTCGGAGAGGCTGAGGCAGGAGAATGGCGTGAACCCGGGAGGCGGAGCTTGCAGTGAGCCGAGATTGCGCCACTGCACTCCAGCCTGGGCGACAGAGTGAGACTCTGTCTCAAAAAAAAAAAAAAAAACCGTTAATCTTTTCAAATGCACCA
This sequence comes from Hylobates moloch, assembly GCF_009828535.3. NCBI lineage: Eukaryota > Metazoa > Chordata > Mammalia > Primates > Hylobatidae > Hylobates > Hylobates moloch. The sequence goes on along the minus strand of NW_026652288.1, from coordinate 82,983,272 downwards.
TTTGTTGAAGGACTGAAGTCACCACTGATCAGGAACTGAACAGATGGAAGAATCTCAGTGAATGCCTGCTTCAATACCAACCACTGGGATGGATGTTTGGGAGGACCAAAATGACAACTCAAGGGTCATGCTCAGAACAAATGAATTTCATCCTACAGCCTTGACTAGGCTTTGAAAAGGATGGAGAAAACAAGACCAAACATTAGTTTTTCACTTGCTGTGTGTCATTCACCAGACTATGTCCACATAATTCCTGGAACACAGGTAATACGAACACATAATTAGGTTCCATACCACGATGCATCCTCTTTTAGTCTAATGTGGTTCTGAAACAGATTTCATTGGTGAATACCAAAAGAACTAAAGGTGGGGGGAAAAAAAACAAATAATTTACTACATGAAGTTACTTGACTTATATCCCTATATTCAGTTACTTTATCCCAAACACTTGAGATAAGAAAAAAGAAGAGAAATAATCAGGCAGAACTGGAAGGATTATTTGGGACTGCCTGTAAATGAAAAGATTGTTGTTTATATTTTGAAAATTGCAAAGAGGTTTTTCGTCAAAACCTTGCCATGTCATTTTTAGGGATCATGGTCCTAAATAGCCCTTCCAAAGATGTTCACATCCTCATCCCCAGAACTTGTGAATATGTCAGCTTATAGGGAAAAGGGACTTTGTAGGTGTGATTAAGTTAAGTCTTGAGAGGGAGAGATCATTCTGGATTGTCTAGGTAGGCTCAGTGTAATTACAAGCGCCCTTATACAGGAAAGAGGGAGTGAGGGGAGTCAGCATCAGAGAAGGAGATATGGCAATGAAAGTAAAAGTGGGAGTGATGTAGCCATGAGCCAAACAATGTAGGTGACCTCTAGAAACTGGAAAAGACAACAAACACATTGTCCCTTGGAGCCATCAGAAAAAACACAGCTCTCTGACACCTTGATTTTAGCCATGTAAGGCTCATTTCAGACTTCTGACTCCCGGAATGTAAGAAAATAAAAATGTGTTATTTTAAACCACTAAACTTGTGGTAATTTGTTACAGCAGCAAAAGGAAACCAACACAGAAGTGATAATTAAAGTTTAGTTTTTGATGAAAATGTAAAACTAGGTTTCTGGGTACTGAGAGGCCCCAGGAAAAAAAAAAATTAATCAAATTGACGGTAATGGGCCACACAGGGGAATCCTATAATCAAAGTTTACAAGGGACTAGGGAAGATGCCAAGGGCATGTGATTCTCTAAAAGTAGTGCAAAGAGCATGTGTGAAAAAAGCAAAGGGGACAATAAGTTTTACAATTCATCCACTTTTACCACTTTTGGCAACAATGCATATATAAATATTTTTGAGAGGCATGGGAATGTTACTATTTATCAGCTAGAATCTTTGACTTTATAGCATATAATCTAACCCACAAACACATATTTTGTATCTACCATTTGATTACTGTTTATTAATCTCCATTTTTGGTTTGTCTTCAGCAATGAATTACCACTCTATCCTAAAATTACTACTTTCTGATTTGGCACAGGTCCAAAATGAGTACATAAATAGAGTAAAATTGTATACTTGGGATTCAGCAGGTATAAAATATCAGGGACCACAATACAAAAGATCTAGAATTTTACTTTCAAAGAAACATTTTTAAAAGAAAAATATATAAATGATTACGGCCAAATTATAGGCATATTAATTTTGGCCTATATCCTTTGTTGTTGACTTTTCAGATATAAGCATGTTGAGCTTTACTTTGTCTTTGCCTTCATAAAATACAATAGTTAAATGTATAGCTTTGAGTCCTTTAACCTTGGGTTTATATCCCAGCTCGTTTACCCACCAATGCCTTGCTTAGCTGCGTTATGTTACTTAACATCTCTATGCTTTAGTTTTTTCATCTGTAACATGGTGATAATAATAGTACCTAGCTCATTAAAATAATTAAATAGAAAAAATAGATATAAAACACTTGGTAGAGTTTTACAGAAAGCTCAACTAGAGGTAGATAGCATCAGCATTATTATTCATTATTTCATTGACATCCAGACAGCAAATTTCCTAACAACTATTTACTATATTCTAGTAATAAATTCCTAAGCAAGTATGTCTAAAATGCATTTCATAAAAGGAACTGAAGTTATAAATTGAGTTTTATAATACCGGGGTCTTCCAGACTTTTCTTGCCCTTGATTTAATTAACTGGCCCCATACAAAACAAAAAAAAGATAGAGTTGTATCAATGTTTTCCCCTTTGGAAAAATTGTGGGGTACTTTTGCAGCTCAAACATGCTTTCTTTCTTTCCATTTATCATAGTTATTTGGTGATTTGCCAATATGAACCTCATAAGGAATCCTCTACACAAACTTTTTTCCTACCTTCTCTGTGTTTTCATAGCCCATATTTCATACTTTCAACACTATTTGAAATGACAGTATTTATAGGTTGCTGCCCCCAATTAATTACTCATTGAGAAATAGTAGTTATAGTATTTATAGGTTGCTACCCCCCAATTAATTACTCATTGAGAAAAAACACTAGTCTTATTTATGGCGAAATGCCATGCATATATTAGGTGCTCCAAAATCTGTGTGTTGATTAAATGAATAGAATTATTAAGAAATTACTTACCATATTCTGATTCATTTCAACTCCTAATTCCTGAATAGTGAATCTATGATTTGTGCTACTTGACTCCGAGCTAAAACAGTAACAGATTCTGCATTTACTGTGAATTTCCCAGTAAAGGCTCTGACAGTGGACATCATCATAACTTGGAGATAAATGGTAATATATCATTTGTTGCAAATAATATGTAGAAATAACATATGCAAACTCAGGGACTCGAATTTTATCTATTAGCCGATTACATATGTTAAGAATACAGGCAATCAACATTTTCATCATCTCCTCTATAAAAAGTAAATTAATAGGTTTTTCATCACAGAGTCTATTCCCTCCCTGTTCTCAATACTTCCCCTTCTCCACTTCCCCTAAATCCTGAAAGCTCAGACTTGACTGGGCTGGTGTCCATTAGTTTGAATGGTCACACTCTTGCTTGCCAAAGAATAAATCATACCTCAAGCTGATAGACTTTTGATAAGCAAACCAGTGAACAGGAGGACACACTTTCAGTAACTGCACTGTAAAATTGTTGAGCCCTAGTTTTCCACTGACATTATTCATGTAAGTAAATTTATAAGTATTATAAAGAAAATTAACAAAAATATTTTTATAATTTATTGTCCAATGCCTATTAAAACATTTTGTCATAAAAATACTATGTACACCAGAATATTTTCACATGACTTTGCGAAAAGCACTAGGTTCCATACATTTTCAAAATAGAATTATCAATTACCAATAAGTCTTTTTTATTTAATCATCCGGTTTATAATTTGATATTTTAGAGAATCAGCAATCACACAGTAACTTGCTAAGTAGAGTGAAAACTTGGAAAGTGAAAACCTTCGCCTAAGTATCTTTATTTTGATGCAGACAACAAAGAAATTATGGTTGCTAAGGGCAAAATACATAAAATTGCACGTGGTTGAATACATAATAGACCTTAAGAATGCCAGCTATTTAAATAACAACTTTGAAAACATATTAAAAAGCAGCAGAAATAAAGAACTGTTTTCCTCCTTTGAAAACTACCTAGACCACACTTTTCTTATAAAAACAGTAGAGGATGTGCTACCCACTAACCTGAAAGCTTTGTTTCTTCTCTTTTGCATATGGGCTCTCAATTTGATGAATAAAATATTTTGGGAAACAAAGTATAAGAGAGTCAAAATTACCAGGTTGATTTTGCTCTCAAAAACACTTTTCTTCTACTTTGTTTTGTAGTCTGCCAAGCTTATCATACTTTTGGCAGATATAAGCAACCTCTATTGAATCAGTCTCATGAAGCTAGTTAATGCCACTAGCAGCCACTGTTACCTGGCAATACACATCAGAGATGTTTATTATTGTTATTAATCAGTAAGGTGAACTGATATTTAGTATGTTCATATAACCGGCTTAGTGACTCTCCCTATGATCAAAAGATTTTAAAGATAGTCGTAAGATATTTGAGAAGGATCTTGGCTTATTGAAAGAGGCAAACATTTAGATTCAAAATATCTTCATTGTTTTATTTACTAATTTGGAGGTTGATAATTTTTTCTGTAAAGATAGAGATAAGATAATACATTATTTTTTTGCCTTTGAGGGTTATATATTTTCTCTGCTCCCTCTCCTCCTCCTCCTCTTTCTTTTTCTTTATGTTTCCTCTCTCTCTAATCCTTTAAAAATTTTAAACTTCTCACCTTGTAAGCTATACAAAAACAGCTGTGAGCTAAATCTGGCTCACAGATGTCATTTGCTGACCCCTGAATGAATTTACTCAACAAGTGTTTTTAAGCAATATGGTCACTGTCCTCATATAACTTGAAGTCCGCTAACAGAAATAGATGAATATAAAAACAGTTGCTCCACGGTATGTCTGGTACCATGATGTCATATGCTTTCCTATGGTAAAGACACCTGACCTCAACTTCATAGATGGGGCAATTTGTGATTAAATGATTATTAGAAGGCAACCAACCAAGCAAGGTCATCCCACCTTCTTCTGCCTGCTTTGTTCTAGACTCACTGGCAGTTGATTGCTGCCCATCCACATTGAGAGTGAGTCTTTGTCTCCCAGTCCACCGAATCACAGACACACCCAGAAACAGTACTTTACCAGCCATTTGGCATCCTTCAATCTAATCAAGTTGACAGCTAATAGTAACCATCACACAATGGGAAGGCATTGGGCCAATTTAAGAAAGGATGTGGAATGAGCAAATCTGGATTTTTAAAATATCTCTTTGGTTGCAGAAGTGAGACTGAATTAGAGAAACTCAAGACAGGTGGGTGGTCACCATTGTGGAAGTGGCAGAGAGATATAGAAAAATGGCTAAATTTGAGTAGCTGCATATGGAAGGACTAAAGTTGAAATCCCATTTCTAAAAATAACATACCTTCATGACATCTACAGAAAACTAAACTAATGATATTTCCTCATCTATTTCTCCCAGAAGGTTTCTGTGAAGCTCGAGTGAGATGAAGTATGTAAAATAGCTTAGCAAGCAGGAAGTACTATTCACTTGTTTCTATAAAGGTAACAGTTTACATTATTGTGGTCACTTAAATTCAAATTATTAAACACAATAACCTTGATAAAATTATAGCTTGAATAATATTCAATGAGGCAAGTGGGCATTTGCCAACCCTATTTTATCTCTTTTTTTTCCAAGATCTGGAGGCACATAATTTGCTCTAGGATAGTCTGCTGGTAATTTTGGCATCTTTCAGAGGCCAATCTATATATCTGGTCTTCTTGTGCCCTCCCTAGATTTACTTTAAAAGTGGAAAAATGGCAAATAAATTATCTATAAATACACCCCAGGATTTGTAGGGAGAGAACTATCTTTGAGTTAGGAAAATAAATATCATAACTGCCTGGATGGGTCTCAAGGGCATTCTAAAGGCCAAAGGCTTCAGAACGAGGAATGGATCTGGTCTTTTGGGACAGAGAAAGATAATTTTTTCTTAGAAAGGAAAGAGAAAGGGAAGGGGTTGAGGAAATAGTGGCTGGTGAAGAAAGGAATCTGGAAAGGACATAAGATGGAATGATATCTTGAGGGAGAGCTAGGAGAGGAACACAGAGGACAGAAAAAAAAGGAATGTCTAATTTCAGTCTTAAAAGTGTTTACTGCATGATAAGCAAAGACCTTCTCATCCTTTTTCATTACTCAGGTTCTTCAGCACTTAGGAAATTCTACCTTAGTCATGCCATATTCACAAATGTTTTGTGAGGGATGGATGTTGTTGATGATTGCTGATTGTGGATAGAAATTGGCAAGGGAGTTGGGTTTTGCAAGAGAGTAGCATATGGAAGCAGGAGGTTAGGTGACAACGGAGATCATAAGCTTGTGAAGGCTTGCACATCTGTAGAGAACTTGAGAGAGCTCTGGATTCGCATAGGCCTTGGAGTTGAGGTCACTTACATAATGTACAGAACTCAGAAAGGAAAACCTCTCAGCTGACATGTGGGTTGCAGGATGGCTCAGAATATAAGACTTATTTCAGATAACCAAGTCTATAGCTAAGAAAATTTGAAACCACCTATTGATGTGGGGTGCTTAAAGATAACCAATGAGTAGTTCAACTTAATTCTGAGTGTATATATTCTTCACACTTTGCTTATAGTAGAGAAACCTATTAAATGTCCAGATAAAACTAAAGTTTTCTGTCAGTTCATGCTTTGTTTTTTAAAACTATTTGTTTTATCTTTCTTTCTATATAAAAATATAAATCACTGGAAATATATGGCATATTTTCTACATGATTATCTTAAAATTGTAAGTATGAAGCAACATTTATATGACTTCTGGGAAGAAAACAGTTTGTTCACTGTACTGATGGAACAATTAAATGCAGAAAATTTAATAACTGATGTAACATAGTGATATAAAATGTAGTAAACTTCATGGCTCTTTCTTGCACACTGTAACTACAAACTATCTTTTAGCATGTGTAAGTTAGAGCACTGAGTAAAACCTCCCATGATTTACTTAGCAGGTCATGATTTACTTAGCAGATCTACCACTAGGTAGCTCTGGGAACTTTAACAAGTCAATTCACTTTGCTTTTTCATCTGAAATAATGAAAAGTTGAAGGTAATGATCTTCAAATATAACAATTCTATATTTAAAAAAAAATGAATTGCAATGGAAAGGCCAGAAATATGCTGTGCACTTACATGCTGCTGTCTTATTGACAGTCAGGAATTTCTATTTGCATCACAAATACATAGTAATGTGGAAGGAATTACTTATTAATCTATATAACTCTTAAGATTATAGAACAATGGAGTTGTAAGGGACCTCTGAGTACATTCTATCAAACATCTACTTTGGTACAATATGATCAATATATCCCCAAAGTGATCTTCTATCCAGGACATCTCCCATGACAGAGAATTCATTAATAGGTGACATCTTTATGCCTGTTTGCTGGCACTGAGCCCTATAATGGAGACTTTTATTTTGATATCAGTTGTAGAGGGTGATAACCGTTAGGGACTTACTGTAAAGACAGTGAAGGTTTCCCCTTTTTCTTTCTGCCCTTTAACTACAGATCCAAAAAACAAGGCTGTTCACTCTTTTTACTCCAATTTGTCATCTGCTCTGTTATTTTCCTGTTATTTTTGATCTCTCTCTCTCTCTCTCTCCTCTCTTTCACACACATACACACACACACACACACACAGAGCACTAATTCCTCTCAGTAGTTAGATATAAAATATTGTACACCAGTAAATAGGTCAGTAAGGTCATCTAATGCTAATATGGACAAAGCTGACTTCTATCCATCTGTATGTAACAATGCATTGGCAGTCAGACCTGGATTCATGCTATTTTTTGTCACTTCTAATGCAGTGTTAGATGAGAAAACAGGTATAAGCACTTCAATTTTAAGATGAAAAGAATCCTTGAAACATCATATGCATTTGTGTTAAGGAAGATTTGTAAATAGCATGCTCTTCTTATCTTTACAGAGATGGTACCATTTTGAAATGTCAAGCAACTCTTTTTGAGTACAGTTTTGCAGCCTTTACGCATGAAAATATTTCAGTAGCTGTAACTAAATAAAAGGCTTAAAGCTCCATACTTTCTCTTTTTCTCTCTCTTTCACTATCAGAGAAATGTTGAAAGTGGACTCACCGTTCAATATGAGAGAGGTGGCAAATGAGGGAAAGAACCAGTTAAGGAGGAGAAGCAGTGGAATCTGGGCAAGTTGCCTAAAGGGACACTTGAGTTAACCTTCATATTGAAATTGAAAATGTGAATAATTTTTTTTTCTGGATCCCAACAATAAAAATTGTCTTTGAACTTGTGTTACTGTTTTTTGATTTTTTTACCAAAGCAACAAGAGGCAACAAGAGAGTGAGTTATAGAGGCAGAAAGCTCAATGCTTAAATCCAAGCACGGCTATTTACTTGTTAGATGATCTTCGTGAACATACAGAATCAGTTTAATTTTGTTTTCTAATATGTAAATGGGTACTAAGATGACAATAACTATTTTATAATGGTACTCTGAGGATTAAACAAGAAAAGTACCTGTAAATGATGTATTATGTACATTTTATACAGGCATTTCTCAATAAATTATAGCTATTATTGTTATTCAGATATATTGAATACATGTATTGAACTTTGTTGTACATATTGAAGAATCATTATTAATAAAATCAGGAGACTGAACTCTTAACTTTTGGATTTGTAAAATTTGCCTTCTATTTTAAATAACATGGATGAACAAATAGGCAAAACTGCCCTGACACTACGTATTTTCGCAACTACGAAATTGAAGATGTTTAGTTTATCATATGCTGCAAAGTCTATAGATGCTTAGAATAGGAAATGAGGCCAAAGGACTTAGTCCAGTTTATTTACAAGAATAAATTCTGAAGTAGCTAAATGAGAACCTCTTTGGTCAAGTATGCTGGATATTTTCTATTTGCCCCTTCAAGTCCTCTCTCTGCCTTTTTTCATGCTGCTTTATATCCCAGAATATCAACCTCAAATGTCTTTAATAACTGGTTCCCTCGTCTAATGATTTTGGCTTGAGCTCAAATACATAAAATAGGGATTCCAGTCATTGGCCATCAGGACAGCGATCCCTGAGAGAGGGAAAACAAACAAAATACGAGACCTGAAATTTCCCAGTTTCCAGGTTGCAGTGAGGATGTAGAAGATCTTCCTGTACTGAGAAAACAGTGATGGAATCCAAGAAGGCCAAGCAGCTAGAGAGGAAAGCTGTATAGAAAGAGCTCTGGATATCTAGAGAGTTCCCCTAGAGTCTTTAGCTGAGACATCAGTGTATGTGTTGTAAGAAAACTACCTAAGGCCTGGGGGGAAAAATAATAGAAAAGTGCAGGTGGAATAATCTTTGGAGCTAATACAGTCCAGAGGTCAACCAGTTCATGGAATTAACCAATATCAGATGAAAAAATATTTCAAAAAAATAATAAAATATAACAATAAAAATAGCAGACAATTTTAAAATACAGCATAACAATCATTTACATAGCATTTACATTGTATTAAGTGTTATAAGTAATCTAGAAATAATTTAAAGTACAGGAAGAATGTGCATAGGTTTTATGCAAATATTATGCCATTTTATGTAAGGAATTCTAGCATTCATGATTTTAATACCCATGAGGGTCCTGGAACCAATCTTCGGCAGATAACAAAGGATGACTGTATATTTCATATTTTCAAGAATGTAGAGAAGATGGAGCAGTTTAGATAGATATGTAAAATGTATATTTATAAATATTTAACAAACTCTTATAAATGAAAAAATGTAATGTCTGAGATGAAAACGGTACTGAATGGGATTAAAGACAGATTAGATACAAAAGATTAAAACATTAATGAACTTGAAGACAACAATAGAAAATACCCAAAATAAAACATGGAGAGAAAAAAGACTGAAAAAACAAAGGAACAGGGTATCTCTGAGCTATAGTACAACTTCAAATGGCTTAATATATTGTAATTAAAGTCACCAAAGTACAGGACAAAAAAAACTTTGAAGATATAATGGTAGAAAATTTTTCATATTTGATGGAACTATAAACCCCCAAATCCAAAAGCATTAACAAACTCCAAACATAAGAGACATGAAAAAAATTATACCAAGGCACATCATAAGTTCTGAAAACTAGTAAAGAGAGTATTTTCAAAGTGCCTAGAAGAAGACCTACTATGTTCAAAAGAGTAATAATACTACATGACAAAGCAGGCTTTATCCCAAAATGAAAGAATGGCTTAACCATCAAAACTTGATCAGTGTAATTCATCTCATTAACAGTAGGCTAAAGAAAAATCATAGGATCTCAAACACCAAAAAAGCATTTGACAAAATTCAGTTTGCATTCATGAGAAAAACACTCAAAAACTAGAAATGGAAGGGAAATTCTTCAAGCTGGTAAGGGCAGCTACAAAAAATATCTAGCTAACAACTCTAATGCTGAAAGGTTGTTTCCTTTTAAATTCTGAGAAAAGAAGAATGTTCATGTATACAGTTTCTATTCAATTGATTTAGAAATCCTAGTAATTGAAGTAAAACAAGTAAAAGAAATAAATAATGCAATTATTAGAAAGTTAGAAGAATATTGTTATTGTACAGAAGTGTCTATATATAGAAAACCCAATGGAATTCTAAAAAAAAATAGGACTAAGTAGAATTAATGAGCAAAATTAGCTATGTTGCTGGATATAATGTCAACAGGCAAAAGTAAATTTTATTTTTGTAAACTATGAGTAAATTTTTGAGAAATACCTTTTTAAAATACTATTTTTAATAGAATAAGGAGTCCATGAAATATATAGAAAATCTACATACTTATATGGCAAGTTGAACTTTTCCAAAGTATAAAGTTAATTCAATTGGGAAAGGAGTGTTTTGTTTTTGTTTTGCTTTAACAAATAGGGCTTAAGCAATCAACTATTTCTATGAAAAACAAAATGAGCATTAACTTCTACCCGACTCTACAAACAAAAATTATTTTGAGCTGGATCACATACCTAATGTAAATACTGGAATAATAAAGCATCTACTAGAAATTATAGGAGAATATCCTCATGACTTTGGGATAGGCAAAGATTTCTTAAATAGAAGTTTTGAGACTCCCCAGCTAAATTGGGTTCCAGTACCAGAGCAGCTAGCAACCCTACCCTAGTAGGAAATGAAGGAGAGTTGGACATGGGTGTTTACAGTGTTCCTTACTTTTTTTTACCTGGCAGGCGGTCTAATGCCTACTTGTCCAACCAGTGACCAAGGGGTTCTCCACACAGGAAACTTGTTTACAATGGCAGACACCCTTCTGGCTTTCATCTGTCCCGTGTTCTGTTCAGATCTGCCTATCACTCTGGCACTAGGACCATAACTTTGTGTCCCCCCATCTCACCCCCATGTTCTGAGGCAAGTTTGGCCTGAGGTAGCCCCTGGTTCAAAATATGGAAGGCACAAATTCAATACACCATAGTAATAGAAAACAAGTTAAAATACTTTTACTTTCAGATCCTGGGTAGGGAGGTTGCAATGAGTTAAGAGGGCAGTCCTCCATCCTTGGGTCATGTGATGCAGGAATAAAGAATCAGGCAGAGAGAGAAAGGAAACTAGCAATATGTTTAAGGGAATAGCATGTGGGATGTGGGTTATCTTAAGTTCACAGGCAAATACGTGAATAGTCTGTTTACGGAAAGCCATGGGAAAGCAGGGAATCCAGTCTGCTAAGTGGGAGAGATGCTCCTATGCCTCTGGCCACCAGCTTGAGCCATTCAGGGGTACTGCTCTACTTCTAATGCCTGGGCAGCAACCTTTAATTTATTTATAAATATATATTATGTATATATTTATATTTTTTAATTATAAAAGAAAAAAGATTCATAAATTTTAGTTCATTCAAAAAATTTTTTGAACAAAAGTAACATTAAGAATGCAGTTGATCTGCAAATGAGGAAAAATATTTGCAGAACATATATCAGAAAAATAATTCATATTTAGAAAAATATTAAAAATTACAAGTCAATAGTAAAAAGATATTCAACTGACAAAAAATGAACAAAGAACTTTGACAGTTATTTCACAAAAGAAATTGTGTACTAGAATGGCCAATAAGCACACAAAAATGGTGCTTTACAACATGAATATCCAGGAAAACACAGATTATAATCACAATAAAACATCACTTTACACCCAGTAGGATTGTTAAAATTAAAAAAAAAAAAGAGTGGGAATATTTAAGTTGGCAAGTTTGTAGAGCAACTGGATCTCTGATTCTTTAATGGTATGAATGCAAAGTGGTACAACTGCTTTGGAGAACTGATTGGAATTTTCTCATGGTATTAAATACAAATATACCCTATGATATAGCAATTCTATGACTAGATATTTAGCCCAAAAAGTAAACATAAATATTTACACAAAACGTATACAATAATATTGATAACAGTTTTAATCATAATTGCTAAAATTAGAACCAACCAAATGTCCATCAAGAGGTAAATGAATAAATAAATTGTGTCACAAAATGGAATACTACTCAGAAATGAATATAAATGAACTACTGACAATTCTCCCAAAATTAAATCTTAAAAATATTGTATTTAGTGAAAGAATCCAAACACAAGAGAGTACATACTATTTGATTGTATTTATATGAAAGCTAAGAACAGGCATAACTAATTCATGTATTAGAATAGTGGTTACTCATTTGAATGTAGTAAACTGGTTAGGAAGTGACCCAAAGGAAGTTTTGGGGGGCACAATGATCTCTATTTCAGTTGGAGTTGGAGTTGCACAAGTTTATAAACTTATCAAAACTCAAGAAACTGGGCATTATATTTTATAATCTAGGTATTATATTTTGTCTCAAAAATGACAAATTATTGAATATAGGTAAGTTTGAGAGAAAGCAAGATGATACTAGAAATCAGGGAGAGAGAAGAAATGTGAGGGTGTACAATCACAGACAAGATGAAATGTGTCAGAGAAAAGAAAGAGGAAAAAAGGGCAATGAACAGGATAGCTCATAAAGTGTCCATAATATTACAAAGAATACCTGGAAAGGTAATAAAATTTTGTTATTAAGTACAATAAATAAAAATCAGGAGAAACAAAGTTAAGGGTAGATAATGAACAGGATCTAACAAACTTGAAGACATATATATATGTATATAGTCTTTTATATAGACAGATATAAAATTTTATTTTAATGAATTAAAAATTACAGATCTTTTTTCTTTTATAATTTTTCCCTTTTGTGTCACGTCGTAATGAGAATGATGCAGTAAATGTTGCTACCTGGGCATTAGAAGTAGAGCAACGCTCCCAAATGGCTCAAGCTGTTGGCCAGAGATAGCAGTTTGGAGGCATCTCTCCTACTTAGCTAACTGGGCTCCCTTCTGCTTTCCTGTGGCCTTCTTTAAACCACAGGAAGAGAAAGAGAAAAACATCTTTACATCTGATTAAACATCTTGTGTGACTTAAGAGAAAACTTTAAGTGTATTCATTATGATACTATTTTCTAGCAGTTCTGCTGACCCTGACCTCTCACATAAAAAAAATTGAAAAGAACTTTAGCAGCTGGCAAGTAGAACAGCTTTATGTTATTGTCATAATGTGTGTTTGGGTCAATTGACAGGTTTTTTTTTTAATCCATCTAACTGAAAGATTTTTCTGCATTAAAAGTGTATTTGTTGTTCTGGTTTGGTTTTTCTTTTAGTCATTTAGACTATGCCTTGCTTGTCATGGCATCACTGTACTGACTCAACACAAGCCAACAAAAGCCATTTATAACATTCACATACATATTCTTTAAATAACCAAACCATTTGCATTAGCAATTATTTTTGCACTGCTTTGTGACATTTCTTGAATTACTCCTTAGAATATTATTTATTTATTCTTTCATGCTTAAGAAAACAGTTTCTGGAGATGAGGCCACCAAGATGGGAGAGTAGGGGATACCAGCCTTTATCCCTCCACAAAAATATATGCGCAGCTATCCACAAACCAAAATAGGCCAATGAGGGCTCAAAAGCCTATTAAAGAATCTGCAGCAATATAGGAGAGTGAAAAGACACAATATCCACATAGAAAGGATCATTGGTGAGACTGACATACTTGAGATGCCAGTAGACGACTAGAAACAAATAAGAAAGTCACAGGCTGTTGATATCCGTCATGTGACAGGAACCACTGTAGTTTCCAGTGGCCTGCTCCACAGAGGACACTGGCATCTTTTGCCACTGAGGTTACAATTTCTACTAGGGAACTTCAGGGAAGGAGACATGGCTACACATCCATCTCCTACCAAAGAAGCAACCACTATTGAGCTGCTTCAGGAAAGGAGCAGCCATCTCTCACAATCACAGCTGCCCTAAGTGTCCCAACACTCTAGACCCAAACTCCATGGGTGCATTGGGTCTGCCTATGTCTCAAACACTGGAGCCAAAACCATAAAAAGCTAGTTCGCACTCTGAGCCCTGAAGCCAAGTTTTCATGGCACATGCCATATACATCCAGGCCCCACCCTGACTTCAGAGACACTCAACTTGCACAAGCCTGTGTGCCCCTTAGCTCCCTGGCTGTTTCACAAGCACCCATGCCTCATAAACTATTAACAACATGATGTTAAAGGTGCCTGCATCTCAGGGACTAGAGCAATTACTTTGCAGATCCCAGAGCCAAAGTGCCTGCACGTGTGTCCATGCTTCACGCCTTCGTTTCATGGCCACTCATCAGATACCAATTCCACTGCCACCATGGGTGTGTCTGCAAGCCAGTCCTAGGGCCAAGAGAAATCCCCCCAGCCAAAATTTCCTCAGTAGGAGAAAGAGTGAAACACCTTAGCATCCATTGCCACCAAAGACCTCAACAATCTTCATTATGACTGCAAATATCCAGTCTTGCTGCTAAGGATTCCTGCAATGTTTGTCAATACAAACCTCAGGTGATAGAGCGGCACAAAGACTACACAGCAGTGCTGTCACTGGTGCCAGCACCTTTGCACCTCACCCAAAAAGTGCCGTCACAACCTCCCTCATTTGGGAAAGGTATTTTTACAGAGAAGCAAGTCCTTAAAGTTTGGAAGAGGTGACTGCTACATCAAACGTGCAGACATTAATGTAAAAGGCAACCAGATACATGAAAAACCAAAGAACAAAACATGACCAAAAGAACACAGTAATTTCCCAGTAGTTAATTCCAAGTAAATGAGGATATACAAACTGTCTAAAAAGAATTTAAAAATAATTGTTTTAAGAAAGCTTAGCAAACTTCAAAAAATACAGAAATAATTCAACAAAATCAAAAAAGTAAGTAAATGTCCAAAACAAGAAATTTACCAGAAAGGTTGAAATTATATACATTTAAAAAAAACATAAAATCTGAAGCTGAAAAATATAGTGAAATGAAAAATGTAATAGAGAGTGTCAACAGCAGAATTTATCATGCAGAAGAAAGAATCTGTGAACTTAAAGACAGGTTATTTGAAAATATACAGTTAGAGGAAAAGAAAGAAAAAAATAAGAAGAAATGAAGAAACCTGACAGGATTTATGGAACAGCCTCAAAAGAGCAAAATTCAAACTACAGAAGGTAAAGAAGGTTAAGACAGAGACAAAAGAGAAGAAAGCTTACTTAAAGAAATGATAGCAAACAACTTTCCAAATCTGGGGGAAAATATATTCAGTCACAGAAAAGTAAGAAGTCTCCAATCAGATGCAACCCAAACAAGACTACACCAAGACATATTATAACTAAATTGTCAAATATCAAAGGCAATGAGAGAATCTGGAAAGCAGCAAAAGAAGCAAATCACATGTAAAGAAATTCTATTAAGGCTAGCAGTAGATATCTCAGTAGAAACCATACAGGGCAGGAAAGAATGAGATTACATATCCAAAATGCTGAAGGGAAAAAAACTGCCAACTAAGAATACGCAGAAAAGCTGTCTTTCAGAAATAAAGGAGAGATAAAGACTTTCACAAATAAAACCTGAGGGACTTGGTTGCCACTCAATCTGTCTTATAAGAAATGCTAAAGGGAGTTCTTCAAGTTGGAAAAAAATTAGTAACACAAAAGCATATGAAAGTATAAAACTCACTGATAAAAGTACGTACACAGTCAAATTAAGAATACCTTCATACTGTAATGTTGTATGTTGTTTAGTATAAAGGTTAAAAGACAAAAACATTAAAAATAATAAAAGCTACAATAATCTATTAAGGGATATACAATATAAAGTGATTAAAATTGTGATATCAAAAAAATGAGGAGATGAACTAAAATTGGATCATTTTTATGTGATCAAAGTAATATTTCTATAAAATTAAATAGCCTGTTATTATTATAAGATATTTTATTAAGCCTCATGGTTACTGCAAGGCAAAAATCTACAGTAAATATACAAAAGCTTAAAAAGTAAGGAATCAAAGCATACCACTGGAGATAATTATCTAGTCACAAAGAATTCCAGCAAGAGAGTAAGAAAGAAACAAAGGATCAACAAAACAAAACAAAAACAATTGACAAAATGGCAGTAGTCAATTCTTACCTATCAGTAAATACTGTGAATGTAAATGAATTAAATTCTCCAATCAAAAGACATAGACTGGCTGAGTGGATAATAGGAGAGCCAACTATACACAAGTGACTTCCTTCACTTTTAAGGACACCCTTGAAAGTGAAAGAATGGAAAAAGGTATTCCATGCAAATGAAAACCAAAAGAGAGAAAACAAATAAAAACCAAAAGAGAGAAAGGGTAACTATACTTATAATGCATAAAATACAATTTAAGGCCAGGTGCGGTGGTTCATGCCTGTAATCCCAGCACTTTGGAAGGCCAAGGCAGGCAGATCACCTGGGGTCAGGAGTTCGAGACCAGACTGACGAATATAGTGAAACTCTGTCTCTACTAAAAATACAAAAAATTAGCCGTGTGTGGTGGCAGCCACCTGTAATCCCAGCTACTCGGGAGGTTGAGGCAGGAGAATCACTTGAACCCAGGAGGCAGAGATTGCAGTGAGCTGAGATGGCGCCATTGCACTCCAGCCCAGGTGACAGTGACAGCCTCCATCTCAAAAAAAAAAAAAAAAAAAACACAAACACAAAAACAAAAACCATTTTAAGTCCAAAACTGTAATTCAAGAAAAAGAAGGTTATTAAATACAGTTGACCTCTGAACAACAAGGTTTGCATTGCACAGGTTCACTCATACATAGATTTCCTTCTGCCTCTGCCACTACTGAGACAGCAAGACCAGTTCTTCATCTTCCTTCTCCTCCTCAGCCTACTCACACTGAAAAGGCTACATGAAGACCTTCATGATGATCCACTTCCACTTAGTGAATAGTAAATATATTTTCTCTGTCTTATGATTATCTCAATAGCATTTTCTTTTCTCTGGCTTATTTTATTGTAAGAATATAGCATATTACACATATAACATACAAACTATGTAATAATCAACTGTTTATATTGTTGGTAAGGTTTCCTGTTAAGAGTAGGATATTAGTAGTTAAGATTTTGGGTAGTTAAAAGTTATACATAGATTTTTGACTGTATAGGAAGTTGATGCCCCCAACCCCCATGTTGTTCAAGGGCCAACTGTAGTGATAAAGAGATCAATTCATAAGAAGATATAATTTTAAGTATATAGATGCGCAGTATCACAGCACCTAAGTACAGAAAGTAAGTATTAATAAATCTGAAGAGAGAGAGAGACTGTAATTGGAGACTTCAATTTTCCATTGTTAACAATCGACAGATCATCCAGACAGAAAACCAACAAGGAAACATTGAATGTATGCCACACTTCTAACAGACATATACAGAACATTTCATTCAACAGCAGCAAAATACACATCCTTGTCAAACATTCACAGAATGTTCTCTGAGACAGATTACACACTGGGCCACAAAAGAAGCCAACAAATTAAAACTGAAACCACATCAAGTAAAATAGAGAAAATATTAGTGCCTATTATATCAGGTTATGGTAATGATTAAATACTAAATGCTTAGAATAGCACTAGGTACACAAAAGTCCTAGATAAGTGCTAGGGATCATTTTATTATGATGATGATTGTCATTAATATCAGCAGCAGCATCAATGGATCCTATCATTACAGACTTTTTGGTACAAAAAATCCATTAGTAGGGGATCAGAATTTTTACCAGTCCACAATATTGGGCCCCATAGTTCAATATAAGATTAGGTATAGTCATTGTTACAAATGTGGATTTGTAATGGATATAAATATTAATTTGGGTAGGACTGGCTTATGAAACACAAAAAGATACGTTTCTGAAACTAAAACACTGAGAATCCATGTCTAAATTATAGTAAATTCACCAAGACAATATTACCACATGGGGACCTGTTCTGTAGGTGAAACTTTCTATATCTTATTTTCTCCTTCCCTTTAATCATAATTATGTCTAGGTTAGGTAACAGTAATAAAATTAGGATATTATTGTAAAGAATAGGGAAAGACTATAACCCTGAGTATGAAAAGCAAACTTGGGGTGAGAAAATTGAAAAAATGGGCGTCTATGTTTTGCATTTTAAAAGTTAAATAGTTCTAATTGGCAACAGCTTAATAGTGGAAACTAACATCATTAATTACAATTTAGTAAAATGATTACCATTGTATTATACAATGTGCAATGAGAAAGGAGAAGAAATGCATTTAATCTTCTTGAGGGAGTCAGGTCCTCGGTGTACATAAAAGTGACTCTTACGGAAGAAAGTCATCAGTTTTGAGATGATTAAGAATCTGTAGAGTCAAGGTACTGGAAGCTACACCATTATTAATATTGAACTTATTGAAGGGAGATCAGAGAAAAAAAAATTTCAATTTATTTTTCAAATTGACAAATAAAAATTGCCTATGTTTATGGTGTACAACATGATGTTTTGATATATGTATACATTGTGAAATGGCTAAAACAAGCTATTTTACTTAAGCTTTACTTCACATGCTTATTATTTTTGTGTGGTGAAAATACTTAATATCTACTCTGTTAGCAATTTTCAAGTACACAATGTTGTTATTAAACGTAGTCACCATAATATACAATAGGCCTCTTAAACTTATTTCTATTGTTTAACTGAAATTTTGAGTCTTTTAACCAAAATCTCCCCAATCTCCCCATCCCCCATCCTCTGCTAACCATAATTATACTCTCCATTTATGCACTTGACTTTTTCCCACACATAATTGACATCATAAATGTTCTTCAGCACTTGGCTTATTTCAGTTACCATAGTGTCCTCCAGGTTCATCCATACTACAAGAACTATTTAGGTAGTCTTTAGATAAAAATAAAATAACAGTCAGAAATCTGGATCTACACAAAGAAACGAGAAGCACTGAGCATGGTGACTACATAAACGAATAAATATATATATTGTTTTATGTAACTATCTTTAAAATAAAATTGTTTAAACAAAATAATGTAGTAGTATGTGGTTCAGAACATATGTAAAGCTAAAATGTAGGAAAACAATAGCATAAATATCAGGAGGGAAGAAGTGGAAGTATATCATTATAAGGTTTTAATATTATACATTAAGTGGTATAATATTACTTAAAAGTAGACTGAAAGGTTAAAGTTATATACTATAAACGTTAAAATAACAATATTTTTAACAACCACAAAGAATTATATAGTCAATCATTCAACAAATGAGATAGAAAAGAACCATAAGGATAGGTAATTAATCTCTAAAAATGTGGATAAAGGGAGTGAAGAACTGATGGGACAAATAGAAAACAAATAGCAAATGATAGCTTTAAGCTTAACAGCATCAGTAATTACATTTAAAGCAAGAAGTCTAAATGCTCCAAATAAAAAGGAAATATTTCTAGTTTAAATATAAAGCAACTCCTCAATATTTGTTGCCTACAAAAAACATTCTTTATATATTATTTTTAACATTTATTTTAGGTTCAGGGTACATGTGCAGGTTTTTTTATATGGGTAAATTTTGTGTTGTCTGTGTCTGATGTACAGATTATTTTGTCACCCAGGTAATAAGCCTAGTACCTGATAGGTAGGTTTTCAATCCTCACCCTCCTCCCAACCTTTACCTTCAAGTAGGTCCTGCTGTCTGTTTTTCCCTTCTTTGTATCCATATGTACTCAAAGTTTAGCTACCACTTGTAAGTGAGAACATGTAGTATCTGGTTTTCTGTTCCTGGGTTAGTTTGCATAAGATCATGACCTCTAGCTCCATCCATGTTGTTGCAAAGGACGTGATCTCATTCCTTTTTATGGCTGTATAGTATTCCATTATGTATATGTACCACATTTTTAAAATCCAGTCTACCGTTGATGGGCATTTAGGTTGATTCCATGTCTTTGCAATTGTGAATAGTGCTGTAATGAGCATACACATGCATGTGTCTTTATGCTAGAATAATTTTTGTTCCTTTGGGTATATAGCCAATAATGTATTACTGGGTCAAATGGTAATTCTGAAAAAAAGACACTTTAAATGCAAGAAAAATGGGTTAAAATTAGAGATGAAAAAATATATATCATGATAACACTAACCAAAAGAAGACTGCAGTAGTTATACTACTATTAAAGTATATTTAAAAGAAAAGAATGGCAGTGGTAAATGAGGTCATTTCATAACAATAAAGGGTTCCATTACTCAAGAGGACTTAACAATTCTGAATTTTTATGTACTTAACAAGAAAGCTTCAAAATTCCCAAGGCAAAAAGTGAGAAGTAGAAAAATCCACAATTATAGTTGGAGATTTCAATAATCTCATCATAATTAATAGGATTAATTGATAGAATAAGTAGACATGAAATTAGTAGGAAAGGGAGGATATAGAAAACTTGAATAACATTATTAACTATCTTTACCTAATGGGCATTTATAGAAAATTCCACACAAATATAGAAGAATACACATTCTTTTCAAATGCATATGGATCATTTAACAAGATATATCATATTCTGAGCAATAAAACAGTATCAACATATTTAAAGGATTCAAATTACATAAAGCATGTTCTCTAACTAAAGTCAAATTATTTTCATAATAATAGGCAGGCATTATTAGTCTATTTTCACTCTCATTATCTCACAAGTTTACAATGAAGTTTTCAAGAATCTACATGATGTATGTGTGTGATATTGCAACAAATTGAATACAGAAGTAGCTTTAAGATTCCAATTGTCTTTTGTTAAGCCAGACACTACTATTTTCAAAAAAAATTTAAACAATAATGCTCTCTTCATTAATATGTTTTGGAGAATGTGGTATGATGCCCTAAAATGTATCAATTATGTTGATATATAAGACTTTTTAATTATTTTAGATTACTTAATACAAATTTTTAAAATTTCTCAGTTTTAATTTCTGACACTATAAATATTGATAAATAGAGCCCATAAAAAGAAAGTTTCCCCTTGGATGTTTTAGTAATTTTTAAGTGGACAAAGGAGTCCTAAGTTCAAAAAGTTCAAGAACCATTGCTTAAAAGCACAATTCAAACATTGCCACTTTTTAATTCATGGAAACAGTGCTAGCTTTTCAGCCGAATACTTCCATCTTGGTGTGTCATTTGGAATGGAAGTTTGACTGTTCAGGCCCAAACTCATCCTCTGCTCCCACCAAATCAATTCCTCCTATTGACCTGTCTGTTTTTGTTAATGCTTAATTCTCTGAGTCACAGGTAGTTGCAATTTTGAAGCAGATATAATTTATTCTTGTCATGTCCTTTTTTATTGTATCTCTGTTAAGTGTTTGCATTCTGTTAGTTTGTTTGACACATCTACGCACTAGATTGAAAGTGCCCTCAGGCTATAGAACATACGTTAATCATACTTTTTAAAAAATCTCCTTTAACATAATACTGGGACCACACTCGATAAACCAGATGTATTTTTAGAATGATTCACAACTGATTGTTTGATAAAAATGACATCAAGTTGGTACTGATAATTAATTTAATATTGCAGACACAATGTCACTTGTATAACCTCGGACATTCATATTATTTGTCGGAACTGAGTCATTATTTAACACAAAATTATAAGCCTGTTCATGAGCGTCTGGTCATAATTAAGCACACCAATGTGATTTTAACTATCTTTAAATTTAACATCATCATAAAATACCAATATGTTAGGTATTGATAAAATATTAATATGTTATTATATGGGGACCTCAGGATCTGTTAAAAGCTTTATGTAGCCTACACTAGGTAGAAGGGGCTATAATAATGCTAGATAGTTTAAATTTTGCATTAAGCTTTTTGCACTTATGTTTGTGCCCCTGGCTAAAATAGCTATGAATGCTAAAGTCTGGGAAATGCATTAACAAAGGCACTAGTGCCAGGCTGGACTTAGTTCAAAGTAGAGCCATTTCTACCATATATGAATGATATTTCAGGAGGCTGGTTCATAACTAGGGTCATGATAGCGTGACAGGGAATGGTTGGGGAGACAGCATGACAATACGGCTGCTGACTGGCACAGACGCTTATGTGGGGGAAGTTCTTTGCCCAGGGGTGAAGGATGAGCCAAATGCAAAGCATTTCAAGATGCAATAATGTGTGAAAGTAAAAGTAAGAGCACTGTGATGATGGTTGAGAAGTGATAGATCTTGATGGCAAAATATCTCCTATGGGAGCAGTTGAGTTACATGCAGGATTCTCTCTTTGTTTTGGCTGAATTGAAGGCACTTCCTAACTTACAGATGCCTCCTTTAGTCTTACCTTCAAGGAAAACAATTGTATTGAGATTCTAAAATGATTATATCAACTTGTTACACTGCTCTGAGATCACAGAAAGCTATATTTATCAGAAGTTATCTTGATATCTAACATAATAAGAGGTTCACTATTTCCTCATCATCTAAGTAGATAGGTAAATTAATATTCCATGAATTACAATACTTCTAAAAACAAACTAATGCCTTTTCCATTTTTGCTCTAAACCATTTATGAATTTGAGTTTAGCTCTTAAATATTGCAGTTTTGCCTATGGTTACAATCAACTATGCTATTTTGACTATATATATATATATGTATATATATATATATCATATTGTGTTAAATAAGGCCATGTAAAAATTTGCTTTTGGCAACTCAGTTTAATCAAAATGAACTTTAGAAGTACTTAGAAATTATAGAAGTGCAAAAATAAGATCTTTTAAAATTTTATTTAATTTAGAAAACCTAATCAAGAGGGAAAACACAAGCATTATCTTATTTAAATTTAGTAATCTTTTGGTGATCTCATTAGTAATAGTTTTTCACATGTAGTACTGAAAATTTAGAAAAGGTGTTTAAGAAATGAATTTGTCATTCCTTCAATGAATGTAATTATTGAGCATCAAATATACGCCAGGGACTGGCAAAGAAAATAACTACATAAAATATCCTACTTAACATCAATAGGATGAGGTATAAGTTACTTCTAGAAAAAAAACAAATGGTCACCATTCTAAGTATAGGAAAGAACTTGGACCCAACTATATTCCTTTGTTTTTATTGCAAGTAGAAATGTTATTGGCAGGATCATTAAAAACAAACACTCATTTTAGTTCTTAAACAAAGACTTAGACAGAAATGAATGGTTTGAGAATTCCTTAGTAACTGACATATGGATGAATTATAATCAAATCAAATGTACCCAACTTCATTCTAAACGTAGACAAGACAATTATACAACATTGAGTCCATTATAACCATCATTCCTTCTATGCTAGAGAGGTTGAAAGAGTTTTCTTTGGTGTATGAAGACCAGATCTTTGTCTCAGTCTATCCCTTCACTTCTTGGTCCATCTTTCTCACATTAAGCCTAATATTGTCATTGACCTTGCTAACTCCTCCTAAGATATTGCACATCTCCTCTTACAGCATTACCTTTACAGCAAATTGTGCTCTTCCTCTGCAAGTTACATAACCTTTAGGTAAACAAGAATGTCTAATGTGTACAATTTCTTATTAGATTTATTTCTCTTTTCACTTTTTTTCTTTTTCTGTTTCTGTGTTGGTGACTCTTCCTCTGTCTAATCATTCTGAACTTTCAGTGTTTATGCTACCATTGCCTCCCTTAATGCCGTTGTTTACCCATATTGCTGTTGGCATGTCTCTAAACACAAGCCCTAAAACTTCCATCTGGATCTTTCTCTCTATGGTTTGTTTTTGCATTAATAATTTGAAAGACTAAAAGGGCTATTTATCTGCCATTTAGAAAATTCCATCATTGTGATTTGAAGAGACAAGCTTCTAGGCTGTATCATCAGAAAGGTACTAGATACAGGTGAGAAAATACACCATTTCTGTAATATGCCTGTTAGCCTTCATGATAAAGCACCTGCCACTTTTCAACTCCCATTGAAATCAGGCACCCTGCAAAATCTATAGCTATACTTTTGGTTTTTCAAACATGCTGGATAAATAAACATATTTCATGTCACAAATAGATTTTTGAGAAACATTGAAGAATTTCTAAGGAAAGATTCTTTTCCTTCTATTTTTGACTCACCATGAATAGATGAGTGTAGTCCAAAAAGTTCTGAGCATTTTTAAAAAGTATAACTGGGCCAGCATTTCCTGGAATTCATCTTGATTGGAGGCATCTGGCTTATAATCTCAGTATTGCAAAGAGGCTCTGAGACTCCAACTTGAGCTGGCAAATGAAATTCAGTCGTGTCTGGAAAAGCCTCTCCTGTTGAGCCAGCAAATTCTACAAGTTCTTTTGAAATTGAGTTGCTTTGTGAAAGTGGAGACTGACATGCTTAGGGTTTCTTGGACTTCAAAATTCTAAGAACATGAGGGGCGATCTATAATAACTTTTCTCTATAGACTCAGAAAATTGATGAGAGTCACTGTAAAATTCAAAAGTTTTCTACAATAATTAATAGATCTTGGGTCATCGTGGTATCCTATATTACTAAAGAATGGCCTAATTAATCACTCTCATAAAGTAGTGTTTATTCCAAGGAAAGTCTTTTCTGCTCATTGCACATACATTTCTCATTGTTCAAATGAGTCCTATTCCTAGGATTGATGAGCTTCAAGCAGTAGTGGCACATGTTCTACTTGATCCCTTATGTTGTTTGCAAGATATTTTTCATTTTTCAGAAGTCTGCTGTATCAAACAGAAAAGAACTGAAGTTGCTCAAAATGAAGAAAAGGAGGTTTGTTTTGAGCCCCATCCACTCATCCTTCCTTCATTCCTTGCCCCAACCCTAGAGGCACTCTATTAGAACTCCCAGTACCTTATAACATTCAGATTGAAAATGTCTAAGGCAAAGCAACAAGTTTCACACAGAGCCTTGGGCACAAATTCCATTTTCAGTCTGTTGTAAATGTATAATTGTAGCCACACTACTTCATAACTTCAGCATTTGAGGATTATTCATAATGCAGGAACATTTAAATATTTTTATGAAGTATTTTTACACATTCTACATGCTTTCTAGTATTCTTCACTTTTTAAATAAGTTTTTATATCACTGAAATAATACATAATAATGTAGAAAAATCAGAAAGTAAAGAATAGAACATACAGACAGAAAAATAATGACTAATATTTTCAGAACCCTATGTAGATGCTGTCAAGCCTTATTCTAAATATATTTACATATAATAAGTTTTATGAAGTTATTATTATTCTTCCTGTTTTATAGATGAGAGACTAAGGAAGAGATGGGGCAAATAACTTGCTCAATATTGTATACTGAAAATATTATTGATGTCTGAATTTTTGTGTGTGTGCATAGATAGCCTCATAATATATTGTTCTTCTCACTTAATGACATATTTCTGTGTTAATAAATATATGATAAATAGTGATTCCATATACAAACAGACAAGTCTGATATAAATTAGAGTCATTCAAAGAAGAATCACACACATCTTCATTCTCTTTACCCTCTCCAATTCTATCTGCATCGCTATCTCCACCTCTGTCTCTATTTCTCTCTCTTCCTTTCTGCGGACTCCCTTTAGAGTTAGCTAAGGAAGTTGAAAAAGAACAGCCAACCCTGTTTAAACCATACAATATAAATTTTATGTATTTCAAAATTGGGGTTCCATGTAAAAATGCATTCAAAGAACGCATTTTACAGATTAAACAAAAGTTGAAAAGTTTAGTTTTATTCAACAGAGAAAATATGAGCAGCTTATTAAATTTCTTCTCAGCATTAATGAATGAACACAATTTTATAACCAAATATTGTCAGATGCCAAAAGAATATTATCTCAACAACAAGCACTATATTTCAATTCCTGTGGTTGATTAAGGCTTGCTGATAAGGCAACAATGAGTAATCAACAAAAAGTAGCATTGGTCTACCACGTTAGAAGATTCAGTAAAATTAGTGATTATTATTAACTTAACCTAGAGCCAAGTAGCTTCACTGCTGAGGGGAAAATTTAATGTAAGACACTGAAAAGGGAAAACCAAGGATAGGAGCGTATGCTACATAGAAATATCTATGATAACAATTCCATAAAAGTGAAAAAGTAGCAACTAATCCGATTAGTATTGAAACAAGAATCTTACATTGAGACATTGGAAAAGAAGCAAAATGTGCCTATAAATACTTAAGTAGTTAGATCAGTATAAAAGGATAACATGATCTCATAAAGCAAATAATCAAATTAATGACTGAACTAAAAAACATAAATGCATAATAAAAAAGATATGTCTAGGAAAAAAAATCAGTCCAAATGAACACATAAATTTCATTTCAGAAATTCTAGTAAAAATGCTTTCTCAACAAAATTTAAATTAAAATTCTTTTCAGTTACTTGGTAGAGTATATAATATTTATCTAAAACTAATGATATTTAATTAATATATGTCTGGAAACTGAATGACCATTAAGAAAGAAATGAAGTGACACAGACAAATTTACATTCATTAAAATGCATTAAGTGCAATGACTAAATGTATTGTTTCATATATTTACCACAGGGAACTGTTTCTTGAAATTTCATGAATGTGAAAAATTATGACTAAAATATAGTGATTTAAAAATGTTTGTGATACAACACAACCTTTGAGTAATTATGAGAAGTCACTTTACTTTCAGCTAATAGCTATATTATTAAATATTTTTATATCCTCTGCTAATAATATTCCATTGTCAATTCACTTAGAGCTTTTCTAATTGTGTAACTCAATTTCTATAATTTTCAATCACTCAATGTACTTGTCATTGGAAGACTTATCACATGAATTACAAGTGTTCCTATCATAGTCTTTGTCTTGAGACATCTAGAAGTATAAAGCAAAGAGAGGATGAAATAATAACTTTAAATATTTTGTTGTTTTTTGGTAAATTATCTTGACTTTACATCCATAAGTATGGAAATAAAATTTTCAGATATGTTGTTTATTCAATATATAAGGTTATTTAGTGATTTGACTTATATATCATGTTAAAAATTATAATTAATGACACTAGATGAGAATGTATATGTGACTTTTAAAAAGTCTGTGCACAAATATTTATTAGAAATCCTTCAAACTGCAGATTCTTCTCATTGGGTGAAGTATAGTTTTGTTTTTATAGATGAATGTTTAAGAATGTTTGGAAAATTTCATTAACAGTAAGTCAAAGGGTTCAAAGTGAATTTAAGATTATTTTTAGAAAAGTTTATAATGCAATTAGCATATGATGTGCTGCCATACCATAAATAAAGTGGTATATAATGAGAATTTTAAGGAAATTTGAATAATACTTGAGAGTTTTTTTTAATTTTAATGATTTGAAATGTTGATCTGCATACTAAATGACTAGGATAGAATACCAAAAGAGGACCAATATTTCAAAATAGATGTAAAAGAGTCTTTTTAGCAATAGGCATTTTCTCTATCATTTGCTAAATACCTATCCCCTCCTGGATTTCTAATTTCTAAATATTATAGCAATATTTATACCATATCCTATGCATTGGCAAATTTCATATCAGCTAAAAATAATAAAGCAGCTTAAAGAATTAGAAATATACATTATAATATGCAAAGAGATGAGAGACAAAGGAAGAAATCTAGCATTGTCTACTTATCTACTTGTCTACTTATATTTTTTAAACTGCTGTACGTTTAAGAAACATTAAAGAAAGAATCCATGAAATGTGATTATGATAAATGAAAATGTATACTTTAACATAAACAATTGAAAATTGGTGCTCATTTATGTAATATAATTAATAATAGAAAATAATTTTGAAAACATAGGTTTTAAAATCTGTGTCAATGGATGCCTGATGCAGACATGGATCTTTATTAAATTGTATTAAGAGTATTTGAATAACTGGAATAATTTATTTAGTTTAATATATAGTCATACATGAAAGAATACAGTATATATAACTCAGTATCACGCTGAGTATATTTTACTTAGCCAAATAAAAACATCATAGTCCTTGATTTTCATCTATTTCTTTTTCTTTTTTAAGAGGTAGAATCTTGCTCTGTAACCCAAGCTGTGGCATGATCATAGCTCAAAGCAGCCTTGAACTCCTGGGCTCAAACAATACTCTTGCCTTAGCCTCTCTAGCAGCTAGGATGACTGGCTAATTTATTTTACTTTTTGTAGAGACAGGGTCTCACTATGTTTCCCAGGCTGGTCTCAAACTTCTGGCCTCAAGTGATCCTCCCACCTCAGACTCCTAAAGTGCTGGGATGACAGGCAAGAGACACCATTTCTCGAAGATCCTCAATCTCTTTCTAAAACAAAATCAATACCACCATTATAACTATATTTGCCACTAAAACAAAATCAATACCACCATTATAACTACATTTGGCACAACAATTGCAAATAAAGATGTGAGTACAGAAAGATATATCAATAATTGAAACAGATTTATTACAGAAATATAAATACATACCAAAGTAATATTCATGGAAGGTTTCAGTGCATGAATTGGTAACAGTGCTAAAAGTTAAAGAAAAGTTATAAATTATGAAGATAAAAGTCAATAACAGAGACCTGAACAACTAGACTTATGTCCATTATACTATTGCATCATCAGTGAAGTCCTCCAACTTTGAGCTGAAAGAAAGAGATCCAGATAAAAATTTATTATCTTACCGGTAGTCAAGAGCAGCTCTAAAGAATATCTAAAGAGTAATTCAAACTCTTACTGGTTGTGGGAAAGGAAGCCATAGACATAGATGAAGAGTGAATGATTTTTAAAAGTTAATCAGGCCAGTCGCGGTGGCTCCAAGCCTGTAACCCCAGCACTTTGGGAGGCCGAGGTGGATGGATCACCTGAGGTCAGGAGTTCCCGACTAGCCTGGCCAAAATGGTGAAACTCCGTCTCTAGTAAAAAGACAAAAAATTAGCTGGGTGTGGTGGTGGGCACCTGTAATCCCAGCTACTCAGGAGGCTGAGGCACAAGAATAGCTTGAATCCAAGAGGAGGAGGTTGCAGTGAGCCGAGATCGGGCCATTGCATTCCGCCTGGGCAACAAGAGGAAAACTCCAGCTCAAAAAAAAAAAAGAAAAAAAAGGTTAATCAAAGATGGATACTAAAAGGATATACGTAAGGTTGAAGTGGAAATTTAAAAATCGTATTCACAATATTTTGCAGTTAAATTGGCTTACAACTTAATGACTGATAATGGTATTCATGAGCTTGATGTCTTAGAGAGAAGACAGTCTTCAAAAATTAGTTCTGGTATTCAAAATGAATGTTTTTCCCAGTACAGATTATCTAAGATTAAATGATTGATTCTGCTATACTTTCTAGAGATTTCTTCTCTGTGAAATTGAGACAAAATCATAACATCTACTTTACTGGGTAGTTATGAAGATTAAATGGTTTAATAAATGTAAAGTACCTAGAACAGGACTCATCATTCCCTCAGCTATTACCATGATACAAGCTATAATTTTCTTCCGAGACCATTGCAAAACTGCCTGCCTGTTCTCCTTATTTCTTCCACCCTCCTCATGGTCTAGTCCCTGTAACCTAGCCTCAGTTTCTACCACTTTAGCCCCTACACAGTCTGTTCCAGTCACACTGTGTTCTTTGTCAACCTTTTCACTTATTCTCTCTTCTGGAAATGCTCTTGCTCACATGACTTTCTCTCTCTTCCCATTTAGCTCTTAGGAGGGACCACTTTATTTGAGAGCTCCTCTAAAACCAAGAGAGTGCCACTCCTATTCCTTAATCTTTTCTAGCTTCTTAATATAGCTTTATTTTTCTTCTGTAACATTTACGCTGTTTTGCAGACCATGTACTGACTCATCTTTTTTGTTTGTTGTCTATCTTCTTTGTTAGATATCTTCTGTTTGGCTCTCCAGAGACACTTCCACTGTTCTGTAGCCTGATTTTTGCCCAGGACACTTATCTGTATTGACAGTATGAAGAAATTCTCTTCTTCTCTGGCATCTTGTTAGGTTTGACTAATAGAGCACCCCAGCAGCATAAAGGAGGCAAGGAGAAGAGTGAAGTAAGGTTATGTATCTTACTTGGATCATTTTAGTAACTGATTCACTTCAGACTCGTTTTCTTTTAGGGAAGATCATTTCTCTTCTTAAGAATGATTTCTTCTACATCTCTGCTACTTAAACCATGATCCAAGGAACTTCGGCATTGGCATCATCTGGGAGCTGAGTAGATAAACAGATTCTCAGGCCCCAACTCGGATTTACTGATTCAAAAGTCTACAGTTCAACATGAGCTCCAGGTGATTCACAGGCATGGTAAAGTTTGAGAATCACTGCTTTTCTGGGTTCCAGTAGTTTTTTCATTCATTGAGAGGCAATAACAGCTCCAACTTTTCAAAGGCCAATTTGTTGTACTATTCCTTGTGCTTTGCCTACACTCTGCCAAAATCTTTGTAAATATCTTATTTTTAATTAAGTCTTTGTCAAATTATACCAATTGTCTAGCTATTTGTGAGAATCCTAGCATGATAGATCGACTAGACTATGTACTCCATGAGGACAGAGACTTTGTCTGTTTAGTTTACTGCTTTATCGCTAGGTCTTAAAACGGTTTTTGGGTTATAGTGAGACTCTCAATATTTTCTGATAAACTGAACAATGCCTGGCAGTAAATGTTAGTTTGTATTAGCATTATTATTATTATTATTTAATATCATTGTTATGTTAACCTCTAGCTTTGATGTTATACTAAGACACAATGAATACTGATATAGTCAAAATCAGGATTACCAAAATTGATCATCTCTTCTTCCTTTTGCAGCAGTGTAATAGTTTTTGGAACAAATGGAGAGGTCTGTTTAAGAAAGTGACATTAAAGCCAAATCCTAAAAATTGATTAAGAGTCGGCCAGGTAGAAATAGGAGTGTTTTCCTGGCAGAGTAAACACTTACCTGGAAGTGTTTAGAGAGCTGATTTTCTTAGAACCTATAGTTCACATAAAGAATTTTGCATTTTCCTTTAAATAAAGGAATTCAGTGAGGAAACTTAATGCAGAGAAGTGATATTTTATGCTTTTAAAATTTGAATATCACTGTTGATTAGAAGATTATTGCAGAGGAAGCAGGAATGAAATCAAGAAAACCAATGAAAGAGATCTTTCAGTGGTCAAGGCAAGAGAAGATAGAGACCAGCACTACATTGGTGAAAGATACAAAAAAAGAGAGTTTGAATAAATGTGAATGCATATTTAACCAAATTTGGTGATGGGAAAGATGAGGAAAGTGAGGGCAAACTGAGAATGACTCTAAAATTTCTGACACAGGCAACTGAATGGTAGATGTGTCGTTTGCTGCAGTAAAGAGAATTGTTAGAGTAATCATTTTAGAGAAGAAGCTTGAGAGTTCTGTATTTGACATGTTAAGTAAGACTGAAGTGCCTGCATACATTCAAGTGGCGATGTAAAAATAAGAGTGGAATAAAATATCAATTTGTGAGTTATAGTAATATTTAAAAATTTGGGAATGGTAATATTTCTTAAGGAGAGACTATAATGAGGTTATATCCCTGAATAACTCTCATACTTAAAGATCAGCTACAAGTGACTACAGCAGGGTATAAACAGAGATAGAAGGGAAATAAGGAGAGTGTGAAGTTACAGAATCCAAGAGAGAAAAGAGAAATCATCTACATTAGAATTACCGTAGACCTTCTCTACCAATAATAGAATCCAAAAGAGAGTGGAATCATATCTTTAAGAGTTGAGAGAAAATAACTATAAACTTAGAATTCTATATGTGTAAAACTATAACTCAATATTAAGAGGAAAATAAGAACAGTTTTATATAAAAGCTGAAAATGAGAGTTTATTATCAATGAATCCTCTCTATGCTTTACAAAATGTCAAATGCTATGGTGAGCAAGCTTTTGGGCAAAGCTAAATAAATGTGAAATGTAACGATAATAAAACAGCTATAATGACATTTTAAAGAGGTTGAAAAACTAAAGTGAGTGGAGTTAAATAGTAGACCACAATGCATATTAAATGGAACATGAGTGGGTAAAAATGAGACATTCAAACATTCCTATATTGTTTTAGTGTAGGGTAGATATATTGTTTATTTTCAGAGAATATTAAGACAAATATGCATGCTAAAAATGCAAAGGCAAACACTAATAAAATAGGATTATAATATAACACTTTCAAACAATTAAGACGAGGAGGGAAATAATAGCAATTAAATAAATCAAAGAGAAAGCAAATGGGGAAACATTATGAGTGGAAAGTACAAGTTAAATTGCTTCAAATAAATTCATCAGAAATATTAATAAATGTAAAATGAGTTAATTCACCTTTTAAAAGAGATTACATTTGATTGTTTATAGATACATTAGATTAATATATTTTATACAAATATCACACACATATGTCTAGTATAAATATAAATAGTATTTATGGAGGCAAGTCTAAAATTTAAGAATAAATAAATGTTAAAATTAAAACAAGATTTTATCTCAGGAGAACTGCAAATGGCACCATGGGCAATACTTGAAACCTCTGACATTTGGGCAATATAGAAGATTAAAGATAAATGAATTAATGAATAAACAAAATAGATGTTGCTTAACAAAAAATATCTAAAAGTCCTGGGTTCAACAAAGTGAATGTTCTTTAAATAATTGTTTCAACTGAAAAAAAAAAAAAAAAAGGAAATCTCCAAGGGCTAAAAGCAAAGAAGTTTCAGGAAGCCAATGCTGTGAGTTGTCACTGAATTTGTGGCTGATTCTGATAATTCAGAACCTTGATTCACTTGCATGAGGAATGAGAGACAAGCCTTTAGAATATAAAAGGCATGGATTTTACAACTTGGATGCCCAACTGAATCTATGACCTCAATCTATGTGTTACCTCAATGAAAGAGAAAAGAAAGAATGCAAGTACCTGCTTACCTGGGATAGGTATCAGATTCTATATAAGCCAGGGAGAAGACATTCAGCTAAAATTTTAAATAAATGGCCCAAATCTAAATGTGGGCTAGTTTAAGAGCTTATCACCACTGGGAGCCACATACACAAAAGACATTTGTGCCCACTTGCAAGTTTTTCATCAGACTCTTCCTGGGCATTCATAAGAAAGACTGAGAATATGGTGAGAAACCTGAGAATGCATCCATCCGTCATCGTACCAGCTTTGGGAAGGGGAACATCAGCCACTACAGAAATGGCAAAAAGGCTGTTATAGACTGCATGTTTGTGCCTCCACCTTCCCATATGATGTTATTAAGAGGTGGAGCCTTTGGGAGGCAATCAGGTCATTAAGACAGAGACTTGATGATAAGATTAATGCCCTTAAAGAAAGAGATTTTAAAGGCCTTGCTTCCTCTCTCTTCACTGTGAGAGAATACAAGATAGACACCTGCAAACCAGAAAGAACGCCCTTACCAAACAGCAGACCTGCTGGCACTTTGATCTTGGACTTCCCAGCCTTGAGAACTGTGAGAAATAAATGCTTGTTGCTTAAGCCACCCAATCTATAGTATTCTGTTATAGCAGCTTAAACTGGTTAAGACAAAGATCCACCCAGGTTCTTTTCTCCCATCTCTCCTGTGGTGCAAAAGCTTTAAGACCCTGAGAGGGGAGCAGATAATTTTGTCACCCCCAAGCAATAGGGGAAGATTCTTTACAACTGGATGAAAGGAATAGAATAAATATCCCTCTATCCCAAAGAAAGAAGAAAGAAAACACCCTGGCCCAGATATTTAGAAAGCCTCTGCCACTAAGAAAGGGACAAGATCACTGAGAAGACCCTTAATCCGGGGACAGATCATCTGCCCAATACTAAGGCTGAACTAGAACAACAGAAGACACCCCTACCCTCCGTCATTAGGCTAACAAGTGTAGAGTAAATAAATAAAAGCAATCTACTGCTGGGAGAGAGAGAGGCAAGTGCATAAAGACTCTCTGAGTGCAGGTAGAAAGAAAAAACTTCAAGTTGAAGATAGAATCATAAATTGAGGAAAGTCATCTGACAAAGCATTCGTCACATTAAGCACAGGGTAATTCTAGAACTGAGACTGTGGTGCACTGACAATAACCACAGCAATAGGAAAAATCCAAACTTAGTTTAAGTTATAACTATATTGATCCAACCTCTCACACTAGAAGCATAGCAAAATATAAATAAATAAATAAAAATAAGTAAATAAAGGCATGTCTATTTCTAGGTATAAAATAAATGACTTACTATTTTATAAGAATATGGATGATAATATATAATACTATACATTAGTGTACTATATACTTATATACTGTAATATTTACTATTTATATCAGTTTCTACAGTTCTAAAGATAACAGGCTTTCAAGCAAAAATTACATGATACACATACACACAAACAGAAAAAACAGCACACTGTAAATACAAAATTATTAACAGAACCAAATTCAGATATAAATCAGAAAATTTAAAATTACAACAATAATATCAAAGTTTCCATCATATGAAATTAGAAAGAGGAGCAAATTAAGTCTGAATAAAGTAGAAGGAAGAAGATAATAAACTTAATAGTAGAAATCTATGAAATTGAGAACAGAAAACAATACAGAAAAATCGATAACACCAAAAGTTGGTTCTTTTGTAAAGATTAGCTAAATTAACAATCTTTAGCCCGACTGACCAACTTCAAGTTCACTAACCAGGAAAAGAGAAAAGACTCAAATTAGAAATATCAGAAATTAAAGAAGTAACATCAGGACAAATATTACAAGCACCAGAAAGATAGTAAAGGAATACTAAGAATAATTATATGCCCATAAAGTGAACAAGTTGGATTAACAAATGAACAGATTCCTTACAAAGCTCAAATGGCGAAAACTCAGCCAAAACAAAGAGACAACCAGAATAGCTCTATAGCTATTAAAGAAATCTAATTTGCTATTGAAAAACTTTCCAACAAACAAAACTCCAGGCCTAGATGGCTTTCTACCAAGTATTTCAAGAAGAAATAACATCAATAATATCAAGCTTTTCCAGAATATAAAATAAGAAAGAATATTTTCCAATTTTTTTCTTAACAGCAGAATTACCTTGATGTGAAAAAAGACACAATAAGTCTCGATGATATGCCACCAGATGCAATCCAGCTGTATGTAAATATAAATATATATATAAAGGATAACACATTATGACCAATTGGAGTTTATTCCTTAGATACAAAGATAGTTCAACATACAAAATCAGTTAATGTAGCCAGGCACAATAGTGCCTATAGCCTCAGCTACTTGGGAGGCTGAAATGGGAGGATCAGTTGAGCCCAGGAATCCAGCCTTGGCAACATAGCAAGACCCTGTCTCTGAAAAAAATTTTAAAAATCAGTCAATGCATAACATTCATATATGAAAAGCCACAGTGAAAACCATGCTCCCTGGAGAAAGACTGAAAGCTGTTCCTCTAAGATCAAAAACAAGTAAAGGATACCTGTTTTTACCACTTTTATTCGACATAGTACTAGAAGACCTAGGCAAGAAAAAAGGAATAACAGGTATCCAAATTGGAAAAGAGGTAAAATTATCTCTCTTTGCAGATGATATGAACTTTTATGTAGAAAACCCCAAATATTTCACACACAAACATCTGTTAGAACTAATAAAGTTGACAAGGTAGCAGAATACAAAGTCAACACACAAAAATTGGTTGCATTTCTATAAAATATTAATGAACAATTCAGAAAGAAAATTAAGAAAACAACTACATATATAATAGCACCAAAGAGAAAAAAATAGTTAAGCATTAACCAAAGAGCTAAAGGGCTTGTATACTGTAAACAAACAAACAAACAAAAAGTTGCTGAAGGAAATTAAAGAAAACATAAATAAGTGGAAAAACACCCAGTATTCAAGTATTGGAAAACTTGAAATTGTTAAGATGTAAATACTACCTAAAGCAATGTATAGAGTTAATGCAATCCCTATCAAAATCCCAATGACATATTTTTTCACAAATAGAAAAACCCATCCTAAAATTCACATGGAATCTCAAGGGACTCAATAATCAAAACAGTTCTGAGAAAGAAGAACAAAACTGGAGGCATCACATTTACTGATTTAAAAACTTGCTACAAAATTACAGTAATAAAAACCCTGATTCTGGCATAAAGACAGACATACAGAACAGTGGAGTAGCACAGAGAGTCCAGACATAAACCTTCACACATATGATCAGATTATTTTTGACAAAAATACCAAAACCATCCAATGGGGGAAAAGACAGTCTGTTCAACAATTGATGCTGGGTAAACTGGATGTCCACATCAACAAATGAAATTAGACCCTTATCTAACACCATATAAAAATTAACTCAAAATAAATCTGTGACCTAAGTGCATGACCTAAAACTATAAAATTATTGGAAGGAAATATAGGGAAAAAGCTTCACAACATTGAATTTGGGAATGATTTCTTGGATATGACATCAAAGCACAGGCAACAACTAAAAAGACAAATTAGTCTTCAGGAAAATTAAAAAATTGTGTGCATAAAAAGCAGTATGAACAGAGTAAAATCAAGCCACAGAATTGGGGAAAATATTTGGAAATCGTATATATGACAAGCTATTATTATCTAGAATATATAGAACTCCTAAAATTCAACAACTGAAACCAAACAACTTGATTAAAAATGGGCAAAGGACTTGAATGGACATTTCTCCAAATAAGATATACAAGTGGCCAATAAGTACATAAAAATGCTCAACATCACTAATTACTAGGGAAATACAAATCAAAACTATAATGATAGCCCCTCACACCCACTAGGATGGCTAGTATTAGAAAAACAAAATGACAACAAGAACAATAAAAAATCAGAAAACAAGTGTTGGCTATGATGCAGAGAAATTGGATCCCTTGTGCACCATTGGTGGAAATGTAAAATGGAACAGCCACTGTGAAAAATAGTATGACTGTTCCTGAAAAACTTTAATATAAAATGAATAAGACCTAGTATTTGAGAGCACAACAGGGTGACTATAGTCAATAGTAATTTAATTGCACACTTTAAAATAACTAAAAGAGTATAATAGCACAAAGGATATGGATATATGATTGAGGGGATGGATACCCCATTTTCCATAATGTGATTATTGCTTATTACATGCCTGTATCAAAGTATCTAATATACCGCATAAATACATACACCTACTATGTAACCACAAACTTTTTTTAAGAAAATAAAAAAATTAAATACAATTACCATATGATCCAATAATTCCACCTGTGGGTGGAACCTGAAAGAATTAACAGCAGGGTCTTGAGACATTTGTATGACCGTGACTATAGAAGCATTATTCACAGAACTAAAATGTGGATGTAATCTGACTGTCCACTAATGGAAGAATGAAGAAGCAAAATATGGTATATATATGTATATATATGAATATTATTCGGCCTTAAAAAGTAAAGAAATTCTGACATAATGCTACAACATGGATAAACCTGGAGGACATTAGGTTAAGTGAAATAAGACAGTAACAAAAGAAAAAATACTATATGATTCCTCTTATATGGGGTATTTAGAGCAGTCAAAATTACAGAGACAGAAAGTTGAATGGTGGTTGCCAGGGTCTGAGGCAAGGCAGGATTAAGGGAGAAGGGAGGGAGTTATTGTCCAATAGATTAGAATTTCAATTTTGCAAGATGAAAAGAGTTTCGCAGATGGATGGTGGTAATCATTGTACAACAATGTGAATGTACTTAAATTCCACTGAATAGTACACTTAAAATGGTTAGTCAATTTCGTCTTGTGCATGATAAAAAAAATTAGGGAAAAAAAACAATCAATGCAATTCACCTATCAACAACTTGAAGAAAAAAAAATCACATGAAATATGGAACAAGTATTTGACAAAATTCAACATAAATTTCTGATAAACACTCTCAGCAAACTAGTAATAGAAGGAGCTTCCCAGACTTGGTTAAAGGGTATCTACCAATAATCCTACAGCTAACGTCATTTGTAATGGTGAAAACTGAACGTTTTCTCCCTAAGATTGTGAAAAATGCAAGGAAGTCTGCTATTGCCTTTCAACTTTATAGCGGAGGCCACAGGCAGTGCAACTCTCTTGGATAACAATCAAAAGAATAATACATTATTAAAAATTAACACAGAAAAATAATTATTAATAAAAATTACCAATCTCAAACAGAATGAGAAGAGCTTATCTCTATATGGGAGTGGAGACAGTGGTGGGCAGGAGGCAGAAGATTATGAATAAATGTGTTGTTTGTTCTTTTTTGTTTTAAAATGAAAAGACACTGAAGCTTGTTTTCATACTGGGGGTAAAAATCTAGTACAAAAAAAGGAGTCAATGTAATGAGGAGAGAGAACCAAAGTAAAATTCCTTGAGCAGGTGAGAGGAAATGCAATCCAGGATACAGAGAAGGTTAATATTTGACAGTGAGAAAGGCTCTTCCTCAGAATCTACTTACCCATTAGGCTCAGTAGGAACAGTTTTAGGGGCCTCCAGGTGCTTTTAGGGCCCATGAAAATGTTTTCATCAATTTTAAAATCAGAAGTCATAATGTCGTGCTCTTCTCTGTGGAATCCCAGCAACACTAGTATGTCAGCAGAAACAGGTTAGTTGGTAGATTTAGTGGTGGGAATAGGAGAGTGTTCCCATCTAAGTACTTTTATACTCTCAATAAAATAATGAGCTTATCTTGGTGCACTAATGGCTTGGTAACTCAGCAGAGACTGAAATAATTAGAAAAGTAAAAAATACACACAGAATATTTGAGAATAGAGTAGTGAGCATGAAAGAGAAACAGAGAATGCTAAGTAGAGTTAGCTGTTCATTTGAGATCAGAGATCAAATATATATACAGCAATATCTTTCTGCTGGGCTGTGTGATTTACTCCTAAAAAAAATAAGTTTGGTTCACATAGTCTCTGAGTTGTGCTAGTCAATTGCTACCCAAGGAAAGAAGAGAAAGAACAAAAGTAAATCTCTTGCTCTCTCGCCTTGACCTTAGTATCTCTTTTTCTCTTGTACGTAAATACATCCTAAATGAAAGCAATTTTCACTTTAAGCTTTAGAATTATTTGAAACTTTTATAATGAGCATTTCTCAAAGAGGTAAAATGAAGAAAATGCAGCTCTATATTTGGTTTACAGAATTATAAAGCGTATGGGTTTGAGAAGATATAGACAGGACAAAAATCCTAGCTACTCTACTTACCAGCTGTGCAACCTTAGACTTAGAAATACTTAACTTCTCTGAGCCTTTAGTTTTCTTTTCTGCAGAAAGAAAAAATAATAACATCTAATGTATAATAATTTTGATAAATAATTGTTTAAATGATGTACAAAGAATAGTGCACATATATAGTATATATATGTGTGTACCTGTGCATATATACTATATATGCACTAAATTATTCTATATACACACACATATAGTGTATATGTATGTAATCTAATATAGAAATTAACATATAAAATTATTCTATGTATTTATACAGATATAGATATATAATATATAAAAATAAAATAAAATAATATATATTTGTATAGTGCCTGAATATAATTGTTACCATTATTACTTGATGGAAAAACTCTTGTCAACAAAAGTAATGAACAAAAATTAAGCCAAAATCAAATCTTTATTTTTTTTCTCATGAGGCCAGGAAAGGTACAAAATTAAATCTTTAAAAATGTCTTATGTGGTCCTAAAAGTAACCATGAAGAAACACATACAGCTCTTTTTTAAAATGCACCAATAAAATTATGTTTATAGAAAACAATACACTTATTCTTTCATTCGATGGTTCATTTAACACAAAAGTATTTATCTAACACATCCTCTATGCTCAGCATTTGACTAAATGCTGGGATAAAGTGGCAAATCATGTAGGCTTCTGAAGCTCTTCGTGTCCTCCTGCCATTTTTTGATTTTCCATTGAATTTAACTCTATATGACTCTTAAAAGTTTAAGATGCAAAAAACAAGTTATCAACTCATCTTCAGTTCTCAACTCTGCCCTTCCTTTAAGAAACTATCTTAGTTATTTTAAGAACAGGTAACTGCTAACTGACATTGACTTTTCTGCATGACTTACTTTCCTCTGTTATAGAATCTGACATTTGCCTGATATTTCTTCATAATTAAGCCCTGACTTCTGAATCTCTATGCCCCACCCCACCCAGGGTGGGTATAAGACAAATATATTCCTTAACCAAGTTTATCAGAGATAGCAACATATCTGAGCTATCTCAGCCTAGATGTCTATAGAAATGCCTGCACTAAGTTATGATTCAGTGTTATGAACTGGGTTGCTATCAAAGGCTGATATAAGAAATGGCCATTTAAAAAATGTTACTCTATTTTCTGTAAAATGTGAGTTGAAGACATTATCCATTATTGTTACTCAACAGCCAACCATAAATTTCCTCTAGAATTTAGGGACAGGAAAGTATTTGTCTCACCAGATAAACTTTTATGTTTTCTGTAATCTGACAAAAGTAGTATATAGCACAGTAGTTAAGATGATGGCTTTGGAGTCAGATGGGTTTGGGTTTGAGGCCTAGTCCAAATTTTTTCTGACTAGGGAAACCATGTAGTTCTTTTAAGTCTTGCTTTTTCATTTGTAAAAAGGAGACCCTGTTTACATTTATGTTGTTTTTTGGTGGTAGGGGGAATTCAATGAGACCAGACATGCAATACATTTTATAATATCTTGTAGATAGTGAATTCAATTAATATTATATTTTATGTTTACTACCAGTATATAACACCATACATTTTTTCCTCCTGCTCTAATCTTCACATCTAAGTTTTCTGCTGAATTACACTTATAATCTTGCCCAAAATTTGGGGTACAATAATTTTTTTTCATTTCTTCTTCTAAATTTTTTAAATGATTGATTTATATATATCTTTCTAAATATATTCATTATTAAAGATGACAAGTATTTTTTTGTTTATGGGTATAAAAATATCTAAAGAATAGAAAATCCTCAAAGATATCCTATTTTGTATAAAAATTAAGATGTAATTTTACACATCATATTTCAAACAAATGAAAACAATTATATTTAATAAATACATGACATATAAATAACTAAAAAATGTTAGATTCCTGTTCTGAATCTTATGTGTATATATGTGTGTGCACGTGTTTATGTATATATATGCATGCATGTATATACATAAGATTTAAGCTCTCCCCCAAATATAGAATAAATCTTAGTTGGATACCTAAAAATCTCAAAATAAAAATTTTTTTTTCTAAAAGAACAATATAAAAAAAGGTCAATGCCCTAAAGGTTTAAAAATCTGCAGTTTACCAGACAAATTTTCTAAAAGCAAATATTAAAACATAAAACAGACAGTAAAAAAAAGATTTACAATAAGTAAGACTAGTGTATATGTATAATAGTTACTACAAAATATTTTTTAAAAATAAGTAGAAGGGATTACTACCAACCAATAAAAAATGAGAATCTTCATATGAAAAGGGTACAAATAATGATAAACAGACAACTTACATAAGAAATAAAGCATATAGTCAAAGTATAAACAATGTCAACTTTGACAGCAGTAAAATATGCAAATCAATGGAAATTTTTAGAACACGAAATTGGCAAAGTTTTAAAAATTATTGCACCTGTTATGTATACTGAAATAGTTATTTTCACATACTGTTGCTAAGGGTTTAAATTACTAAAAGTTGTCTGAAAAGAAATGTAGTACTAAGTATCAAAAACTTCAAAAGTATTTCTATCTTTAATCCAGTAGCTCCTAATTGAATTTTAATCCAATAATTAATTCCACATTTAAGATTTCACTCTAAGAATATTATCAGAATTTGATGTGAAAATACATTAATGTGAAATTATGAGCAATGTAAATTTAGAGACAATCAAATTATCTACCAATAAATGCAAAAATGGTAAAATATAGCATGTATGTTCATCAGCTTTAATATTATTTGGTCATTCAAATTATAGATATTTAAATAGTCAATATGAAAAACGTTCATGACATATTAAATGAGAAGTAGAATAAAACATTAAAATTTATACTATGACACCAATTACATATATAAATATGTAGTATATTTATACTACATTATAATATGTACACATAATAATATACATATTTTAAATTACATATAATTATATAATATATATTTTAAATTATATATTTAAAATACATAAATATATATAAATATATACCTAATATATATACCCATATGTATATATCAGAGGATTTCTGATAAAACTCATTCAGAACTGACAAGTAATCAAGAATGTTAATTCAAGTGACAATTCAAAAAAAAAAATTATAGGGATTCTGCTTCTTGCCAAGACGGCAAATTAGCACAGGATGATGGCTCTCTCTTCCCAGATCACCTCTAGACAGCCTATAAAAGAGTAAGGGGGTTGGGCACGGTGGCTCACGCCTGTAACCCCAGCACTTTGGGAGGCCGAGGCGGGTGGATCATGAGGTCAAGAGTTCAAGGCCCCTTGGCCAACATGGCGAAACCCAGTCTCTACGAAAAGTACAAAAATTAGCTGAGCGTGGTGGCACGCGCCTGTAATCCCAGCTACTAGGGAGACTGAGGCAGGAGAATCTCTTGAACCCTGGAGGTTGCAGTGAGCCGAGATCGCGCCACTGCACTACAGCCTGGGTGACAAGATTGAGACTCCATCTCAAAAAAACAAAAACAGTTTAAGGGAACAGTGCACTTTACAGTTATTAAAAATATAAGGTAAATCTGGGGGAAACCAAAGTTATCATGAATTGTGTGACACTGTTTATGATGGTGGTTTGGTGTGGAGGCAGCCAGAGTTGGCTTTTCTCATTTGTACTGTAAAAATAATTCATACACAGTAGAATGAATAACGCCAACAGCTTAAATTACTAAAAAGAAAATATCAAATAAACACCACCCGGGTCAAGAAATAGAAGTCCTGCAGTATGCCAGAAGCCTGAACACACTTTTTTCCAATCAAAGGTTTTCTCTCCTGCTCATTTCATTCATACAATCTAACCGCGATTGTTTAACTTTCAGTTATCAACCTTTGCTAGTCTGAATAGTATTATGAACTCTATGCCCCTAAAACACTAAATTTTTTATTTAAGTTTTGAATATATTATTAAATGAGTTTGCTCTGGTCCTTTTTATCCTTAGAAATTGCTTTCTTTTTTTTATTTTTTTATTTTTTATTTTTATTATTATACTTTAGGTTTTAGGGTACATGTGCACAATGTGCAGGTTTGTTACATATGTATCCATGTGCCATGTTGATTTCCTGCACCCATTAACTCGTCATTTAGCATTAGGTGTATCTCCTAATGCTGTCCCTCCCCCCCCCCTACACCCCACAACAGTCACCGGAGTGTGATGTTCCCTTCCTGTGTCCATGAGTTCTCATTGTTCAATTCCCACCTATGAGTGAGAACATGCGGTGTTTGGTTTTTTGTCCTTGTGATAGTTTACTGAGAATGATGTTTTCCAGTTTCATCCATATCCCTACAAAGGACATGAACTCATCATTTTTTATGGCTGCATAGTATTCCATGGTATATATGTGCCACATTTTCTTAATCCAGTCTATCGTTGTTGGACATTTGGGTTGGTTCCAAGTCTTTGCTATTGTGAATAGTGCCACAATAAACATACGTGTGCATGTGTCTTTATAGCAGCATGATTTATAGTCCTTTGGGTATATACCCAGTAATGGGACGGCTGGGTCAAATGGTATTTCTAGTTCAATTGGCTGGGTGCGGTGGCTCACGCCTGTATTCCCAGCACTTTGGGAGGCCGAGGCAGGTGAATCACCTAAGGTCTGGAGTTGAAGACCAGCTGACCAATATGGTGAAACCTCATCTCTACTAAAAGTACAAAAAATTAGCCGGCTGTGGTGGCGCATGCCTGTAATCCCAACTACTTGGGAGGCCGAGGTAGGGGAATCGCTTGAACCCTGGAGGTGGAGGTTGCGGTGAGCCGAGATCCTGCCATTGCACTCCAGCCTGGGCAAAAAGAGCAAAAC
This sequence comes from Hylobates moloch, assembly GCF_009828535.3. Classification (NCBI taxonomy): domain Eukaryota; kingdom Metazoa; phylum Chordata; class Mammalia; order Primates; family Hylobatidae; genus Hylobates; species Hylobates moloch. The sequence goes on along the minus strand of NW_026652288.1, from coordinate 82,939,228 downwards.
TCCGTCTCAAAAAAAAAAAAAGGAAAGAAAAAAGTAAAAGAAAAGAAAAGAAATTGTTTTCAATTATACACCCTCAAAAATTTTACTGCTTCAGGTTTTGTATTCACTCCTATAATAATTAATTCATTCATTTTTAATGAACTTATGTAACTATGGTTTAGATGCAATAAAATAAGTCCCTTTTAAATGTACATGTGGAAGGTATACACTCATGCAATCATCGCCAAAATCAAGATATTAGAACATTTCCATCACCTTGTAAAAGTTTCTTTGTGCGTTTTTCAGTCAATTCCCTCCCTACTCTAATCTCTGGACCCAAGAAACCACTAATTTGCTTTCTGTCACAACATAGTGTATTTGATGGTTTTAGACTTTTATATAGATGGAATTATACCACGTCTACTTTTTTTGTATCTGACATTTTTATCTAAGTATATTCATGAGATGCATACGTGCTTTTGCCAGCATCAGTAACTTACTTTTTATTGTATTGATGCATTGTATAGGTATACCAAAATTTTTAATCCATTTCACTGTTGATGAACATTTATGATATTTGCTGTTTTCAGTTATTATAAATAATTCTGCTGTGAACACTTATGTTCCTTCTTTATCCTTAGTAACATATTTTGTTTTGAAGTCAGCTTTGTGATGTTAATGTAGTCAATCTATCTTTTCATATGCTTGATATTTTCATAGTATATATTGTTACATCATTTTCCTTTGAATATATTTGTTTCTTTATATATGAAATTAATTTATCATAGACTACAAATATTTGATTTGTGTTCTTTCCAGTCTGATAATCTCAATCTTTTAATTGGTGTGTTAAGACTGTTTACATTTAATGTCATCATTGACATGGTTAGGTTTAAATCTACTATTTTGACACTTGTTTTCTATTTGTTCCACATGTTCTGTAATCCTTTTTCTTTTGGATTGAATATTTTTCAACATACCATTTTATCTCTACAATTGGCTATTTGGCCAAGACTCCTTTTATTATTCTCTTAAGGTTTTCTTGAGGGCTTACAATATGTATCTTTAGCTTAGCAAAACCTACCTTCAAATAATATTATAACATTTCACATGTAATATATTTTACTTCTACATATGTTACAAAGACCACAATATTATTCATGTTTTTGCTTTAGTCAATTAAATTTTATAAGAATTTTAAAATGCAAAAAGTTTTCCTTCATTCCTGTATGTACATCCAAGTTTCCTTCTGGTATTATGAAGAACTCTTTCGACATTTCTTGTAGTGAGGGCATATTGCAGTAAATTCTCACACAGTGTTTTGCTGAAAAAAAAATTTAATTCACTCTTGTTTTTGAAATACATTTTCTCTGGTAAAAATTCTAACTATTTCTCCAATTTTAGCACTTTAAATATGTTATTCTTTAGTTTCCTGATGTGCATAGTTTCTGAAGAGAAATCTGCAGTCATTCTTTTTGGTTATTTGCATGTAATGTGCCTTTTCTCATCTAGTTGCTATAAATAATTTTCTTTATTACTAGTAGTCATCCATTTGATTATGATCTATTCTGACATAGATTTTGTGAGTGTGGATTCATGGGTACATTTTGTTCTCATCTTTTTTCCAGATCTAACTTTTTCAAATATTTTTTCCATCCCCACAATGTTTCTTCTGTTCTAGAATTTCAGTTACGTGTCTATCACTTTATGTTTCTTCGCTGAAATTACTCAGATTCCAATCATTCTTTTGCAGTCTTTGTTTTTTCTTCTTCATTTTGGATTGATTGTATTACTATATCATCAAGTCAGTATCTTCTTCTGTAGTATCTAATCTGCTCCTAATTATATCCAAAAACATTGATATCTTTACTGTGCTGCATCTCCTAATCCATGAAAATTATGTCTCCTCATTTATTTAGGTATTTTATTTCTGTCCTCAGCATTTTATAAATTTCAGCATACAAATCATCTAGATGTTGACTATATACTTACCTAAAGTTATCCTTTTGAGGGGAGCTATTGTAAATTGTGTTTTATTATTTATTTATACATTTTTTAATTAATTTATTTATTTGGAGGCAGAGTCTCACTCTGTCACCCAAGCTGGAATACAGTGGCGTGATCTCAGCTTGCTGCAACCTCCACCTCCCAGGTTCAAGTGATTCTCCTGCCTCAGTCACCAGAGTAGCTGGGATTACAGGCACGTGCCACCATGCCTGGCTAATTTTTGTATTTTTAGTAGAGACAGGTTTTGTCATGTTGGCCAGGCTAGTCTCGAACTCTCCCGTCTTGGCCTCCTGAAAAGCTGGGATTACAAATGTGAGCCACCACGCCCAGCCTAAAAATTTGTTTTCTATTTTTCATTGCTAGAAAGAAGAATTACAACATGCAGATTTTTCATGGAACCCACACATTGTCAGGTATATACCCCAAAGAAAATAAGTTATCCTACCAAAAAGACACAGGCACTCTCATGTTCATTGCAGCACTATTCACAGCAGCAAAGTCATGTAATCAACCTGGGTGACCATCCATGGGAAAATGGATAAAGAATATGTGGTAGGGAATCAATTTATTCCTCTGGATTTCAGCTATTTGTGTGGTACATATACACAAATACACCATGGAATACCACACATCCATAAAAAAGAATGAAATTTGGTCCTTTGCAGCAACATGGATGCAGCTGGAAGCCAAATCATTATCCTAAGTGAATTAATTCAGGAACAGAAAACCAAATACTGCATGTTCTCACCTATAAGTGTGAACTAAACGTTGGGTACACAATGATTGGAACAATTGGCACTGGGAGCTATTATAGAAGGGAGGGAGAGAGCAGGTTTAAGGGTTGAGAAACCACCTATTGGGTACTATGCTCAGTGCCTAGGTGATGGGATCAATCACACTCCAAACCTCAGCATTATACAATATGCCAGTTTAACAAACCTGCATGTGTGCCCCTAAATCTAACATAAAAGCTGGAAAAAGAAGAATTATAATTGATTTTATGTGTTTATTCTGTATCTCGTGACATTAAAAACTCACTTAGTAGTAGTGGGAGTTTTGTTTTGCAGTCTCCTTGGAATTCTATAAATGTACAATCTTCTTGATTGCGAATAGGGAGACTTTATTTTTTTCCAATACATATGCTATTTCTTTCTTTCTCTTTTCTTATCGCACTGGCTGGAACAGGAGTGGAGATAATGGATATCCCTGTCTTCTTCTGTAAGCAAAATAGCACTAAGTGATATTAAGGGAAAAGCGTTTAGTGTTTCATCATCAGGTACTTTGTTAGCTTTAGGGTATTTTTGTACACGCCCTTTATGACGCTTAGAAAGTATCTTTCCAGTCTCGGTTTTCAAAGAGTGTAATTATGAAGGAAAGTTGGAATTTGCCAAATGAATTTTCTGCATCAATTAATATGATCATAATATTTTCTCAAGATAGTGAGTTATCTTGATCGATTTTCAAAAATTGAAATGCCCTTACATTCACGGGATAAAACCCATTGAGCTTAGTGTGATTTCTCCAGAAAGAATTTGTTATATTATGACCAGTTTTCCAGAATGCCATAGTATGGCATTGTTTCCTGTTAATTTCTCAGTTTGGAATTTTCTGGGTCTGAAAATGTAGGATGTAGATAAAATAAAGTTGAATCTCAAACCTGTGTGAGCGTTAAAAGCTGGCCTGTAGTTAACATTTCTCAAGACAATTTTTTTTTTTTTTTACGTAGACCTCAAGGAAAGATAGAAAATTTTTCTTGTATTTTTTGTTGGTGAGTTAGATTTTGCCATTCGACCCTTTTACTGAGGTTGAAATGCATCAAAATTCCACTTTATACAGATAAGTTAGCTCCAACTGTCACTTTACTTAAAACCAAAGACTTGTGTCCTATTCTGCATAGTTCGTAAAATGAAAACCTCTTGCTTTAAAGGTTACAGAATGCTCCCAGGAGTTTTGCCACTCCAGAATCATTTTATTCCTCTGGATTTCGGCTGTTCAGTTATTATGTGGTACATATACACAAATACATATACACAAATTCAGCTCTGTGTGTGTGTGTGTGTGTGTGCACGCGCGATTTGTTTTGTTTTCTTTTGTTGTTCCATAATTTCTTGAGCCCTTAGGTATTTTATAGCTTTATTTTATTTTATTTGTTTCAAATTGGGGGAGGTTTTCAGAATATTTAATGAAATATATGACAAAAATGGGAGTCTCTATTACTTTCATATTCATTTTAAAAACAATAACATTGATTTATTTTCCATTTATCTTAAGGTTTCATAAATTGCTGTGTTATTACCATCTTGCCTGCAGTTTTTTGTGTTTTTTGTTTTAGTAAAGAGTCTATGGAAATTTGTAGATATATGTGGCAAAAGCAGGTTCCTGTAGCAGTACTAGGATAGAATGTCAATTTGAGATTATGGCTTACCAAAGTACAGGCAAAACAAGGCTGCATCCAGTGTAGTGGCTCTTGTCTTAGAGTGCTGGTTATTAAATGGAACAAAACAAAACAAAAATCGGGGAAAACAAAACAAAAATTCCAACAAATAATATGGTGAAGAGTTTATGAGAAACCACCAGAGACTCTCCTGAAACCCTGAGATGTTTCTTTTGTGTCCAGAAATGCCCACTGGAACCTGGCAACTCTCATGAATCTTCTCTACATCTTCATTTTTCAAATATACACTTGTTTTCTATTTCATGTCATTTCCTCAGGGTTCTGCTGTGTCTTAATGAGTTTTAATAAGATGGAAAAATACATGCTATTGTGTTTGGGTAGCAAATGATTTACCCTGGAAATATGATGTCTTAACTTAATTAAAATGTATGTCTCTACAAAGCCCTGAAGGAACAATGATAATGGTGGAAATTTCATACGTTGTGTCAGCCTCATGGAGATCTATTTTTCATTGTGAGGGAATTTAGCATCCTTCAAATTTTGCTAGCACTGAATGGAAGATAAAGGCATGTTTCTACTCTGTAGCCTGAGTACCCAGTTGATTTATAAGATAATATTTTCTAAAAGTGGAGAAAATTTATCATACACAATGGAATTTAATTGTTTTTAATTTGGGAATATGCTGAAGATAATATGGATTACATGAGAGTGAAAATAAAACAATTAAAAATAAAGCTCAGTGCAGGGAGAGGTTTTTGTTAAAACTTCATTTAATATTTATACTTTCTTAAAACTGCCTTATACATTAAGTCCTACTTTTAAAAATATCTTTTTATTTATTTTTGTATTTTTTAAATTATTGATAAAAAATTTTTTGAATAAGTAATACATTTGCATGTTTCAAATTCAAGACTATGAGAGACAGAGTTAAGAATTAACATATTCTGCAATCAGATATTCTAACCATGAGAATAACAGTGTTTATCCAATACTTTAGAGGGCACATTAAGTTAAAAAAAAAGCCTTCTTTAATATAGAAATATTCAGAATAACAGAAACAAAATTAATAAAAATCTCTGCATTAAATTTTTAGCACTGAGTAATGTTGGACTGAGTAGCTAATAATTTTTTGTATTTAGGATTCAATTGTGCTACAATTACAAGATACTCAACTTTCACTTGCACAAGGATACTTTGGGAAGCAATAGAAAGTTATTACTAGAAACTGAACTGCTTACAAAGAGAAAACTCTCCAAGAGAGAAATACACCTGGACTGTTCCAGAAGAAACAGTTCTCCTGTTCTCTTTTGGCTAAGGATGTTTGCCAGTTCTTCCTCATTGAGGAGGAATTAGAAATTTTAATCTACATGTCATTGAACAACATACACACCCATCATCTCACCAAACCCCCCCCCCCCCGCCCCCACACACACACATATTTGAAGTTGAGAAAAAGTGGCAAACCCGCTAGAGAAAGATACCTGGACGTGTGCTTCCACCTAACTATCGCAAGTTCAAAACAGCCTTTTCAGTTCAGTGGCATCCTTCCCAGAAGGTGCTCCATTAAAACTAATTTCTTACTGTATATAGCATGTTACTAATCATAAGCTGTTACGTTAGCTGCAGCATGACATTGATGCTTATACAATTTACTATAATATAAAGAACCCATTGACAGTTTATATTTCCATATAAACAGTATCATAGAGAAGATAATAGAACCTTGAAACATTAGAGCAGGAAGAAACCTGAGAGGTAATTGCAACAACTGCTAAACTCAAATAACACTTACTATGTGACAGACATTGTTCTGTGCTCTTTAATTATATTAACTTGGTTGATCTCAACAACAAAACAACTGGCAGGTATTGTTATTTCCATTGTATAGAGATTAAAATTGAGGCACAGAAAGTTTAAGTGACTTGTCCTAGGTTACACAGCTTAATAATTTTTGAGTTGGGGTTTGAAATTGGCTCCAGAATCTGTGTTCTTAACCACAATAAGTCCAAGGATCATTCCCAAGCAAATGAACGTAGAAAGTATCACAATAAAAGTAAAAATATTGGATTACAATCACATACAAAATTTTTGACCAGTGGAAGGAATTTGCCATCCATAGTCTTAGTTTTTGGTTATTGCAATGTGACTGCACTTAAGATAAATAGATTTGGCTGTCCCTCTTGATTAGTCTAAGCAATTATGTACTTTATCTAAAAAAAAACTATAAAAATCTATTAACTCAATATAGAATAATGGGGTTCATTTTTTTAAGGAAAGATAAAGGCTTGAGCCTGCCACTCTTAATCCTCAATGAATATTTAAAACTTAAAACTATTTTCACTTAACACAAAATGATTTTATTAGAAATAATTGAAGTAATTACTCCCAAATTAATCTATGCTTCCTACTACTTCATATTTCTAACTTTTTTCTTTTGAGCTTTTATGTTTCAAATGTAAAGTGCTTTGAGACTTTTTTGTAAAAGATGCTTTTAAAAATTCACACTGTCAAAGTGTTACTGTAAAACCCAGTTATATCAGGCCACAGTACATATTAAAACGTTGATGTGACTCATCTTGGATTCCCTATGTTGCTTATATGACCCAAATCACAGATATAAATGGTTTTCAACTAGATAACAAGAGATTACCACTGTCTCGATAAAATGACCTTGGATGAATAAATAAGTTTCTAGATTTTTATTTATTCCTAACTTGAAGAAAATCTCTCTTTCTCCACTTAAGATTGATAACATGCATGGTGCTCTGGGTAACTAAGTGATGCTAAAATCTGAAAGAATGTCCTCAACCACCGGAATGCAGATGCTACCTAGAATTCTCAAAACATAAAACAGGAATCATAAATCAGTTTCTGGTCTTAAACAAATGGAAGTGTCTGTTTCTAAATGTGATTATTGTTTCCTCAAGCATTTCATTAAAGTGCTTAGTAAATTTTAACTGGCTTCTGACCATTTTCTGAAAGAGAGAAGGTTTGCAATGTTTGAGGAAAAAATGTATTATTTTATAATGTACTATATATATAAACATGTAATTTTCTTATATTGGTGCATATATATGAATCACAGGAGCCATATGTAGCAGAGTGTCCTTGTCACTTCCCAGCATCCATTTCATATCTCCATATTAACAGAATATTTAGCTAGGCACATGGCTACTTCAAATAAAACTACGTTTCTCAGCCTCCATTGCAATTAGTTGGGGTGCTGTGACTTTATTTGTCTAATAGGAGGAGAAGAGATGTGATGCAATGAGAATGTGAGAAAATGTATCTTTTAAAAGCTTTTGGGGATATTCCTTAACAGACAATGCAATTGCACCACCTCCCATTACTTTTGTTTCTACCCATTGAGTGGAGCAGATGCTGATACCTTGAAGCATGAGGTTAAGGCCACACATGGTAGAGCCACTCAAGCTAATTCTGAGTTCTCAACACCATAAAGTGCCACACTAGTTACTAAGTGATAGACATATTTGAAGTGAAAATAAAGCAGCTTTTCAAGCCAAGTCCTTCTGTATTTATGCCTGGGCCTAGCTCTTCCCTCATTGACTGTAGGCTTACCTATGTATGCTGCTTTGGCCAGTGGGACAATTAGCAAACATAATATAATCAGATATGAAAAGTGCTTGCACATTTAGGCTGCTCTTCTTCTGCTGCACTTGGAAACCTGACATAGGAATAAGCTCAAGGAAGCCTGCCGGAGGATGACAGACATGTCAGCCAATCACCCCCACGATCATTGTACTAGTCAACGGCCGGTCCATCACCAGACCATCTGTTTTTGGTTAGATCATATGGGATCATCCAGTTTCCAGTCCAGCCTGCTAACTGTAGGCACACAGGTAAACTCAAATGAGATTAGCCAAGCCCAGCTCACACTACAAGAACTTGAGCAAGGCCGGGCACGATGGATCATGCCTGTAATCCTAGCACTTTGGGAGGTCGAGGCAGGTGGATCACCTGAGGTCAGGAGTTCAAGACCAGCCTGTCCAACATGGTGAAACCCCATCTCTACTAAAAATACAAAAGTTAGCCAGATGCAGTAGTGTGGGCCTGTAATGCCAGCTACTTGGGAGGCTGAGGCACAAGAATTGCTTGAACCCAGGAGGCAGAGGTTGCAGTTAGCCGAGATCATGCCACTGCACTCCAGCCTGGGTGACAGAGCGAGACTCCGTCTCAAAAAAAAAAAAAGAAAAAAGAAAAAGAAAAAGAAAAAAAAAAGAACTTGAGCAAAATTCTAAAATAAATGAATACATGTTGTGAAGCCACTAAGTTTTGGGTGGTTTGCAAAACTAATAGATAATGACGCAGTTTCTAAAGTGTTATAATTATTTGATTATACATTATAGAATTACAAAAGCATAATCTTTGCAGGCAGAGAACCTATTCAACTTTTTCAATTTGGACAAACTTTTGAGCTTAGCTTCCTACCCTCACATACACAGGCTGACTCTCAATCCTGGTTGGCCTGGGACGGTCCTTGTTTTTCCTTGTTGTCCTAATATAATTTTAAATAACACCCACTTCTTCTCTCAAAAGTGTTTCAGTTGGGTCAATAAATTATATTGTGACCTTAAAATATTATTTCATAAATTTGGAGTCAGGAAAAATGAGATAAAAAATAATGTAGATTATTATCATCAGTTATTGATAAGCAACCCATGTCCTTACTGAGCACAAAATATGCAAAGCCCTACTGTAGGAGTTATGTGGATACAAAGATCAAGAAAACATGGTCCATTTTTATTTTTATGTATACCTGTACCTGTGAACCTATTTGTGTATTGTGTGAGCATAGTGGTTAAGATAGAAGGTTTTAGAGACAAGTTGCTTATGGTCAACTTTCACATGAACACTGTGACCTTCTATACATCAGATTTCTCACCTTGAAAACAAGATGATAGTAATAATACTTAAATCTGAAAACAGCATTTAGCCCACAGTGCTATGTAAGTATGAGATGATCTTATAGGGAAAATGGAAGTGCTCTACTGCCTTGCTTTTTTGCCTATAACAACAAAAAACGAAAAATGTATTAACAGGCTTTTGAAAACTATGTGCTTACGTACGGCAACACTTAAATATGAGCTATCTTTGAGCTATAATGGAGTAAAACCTCAGAGCTTACTTTCACTGAGTGAAATGTTAAGTGTTGCCACTATTCAAATCTCCCTCCCTCTCCTTTTCTGGTCGCTATAGTTGATCTTGTCAAAATTTAATGCATGCAGGATGTCTTATACCTATGCAAAATACCTGTGTTGTCAAAACAAAGCAATATTTTACGCAAAAGATGAGTGTTGTCATTAATTTCTATTAAATAATTAGAATAGTATACATTGAGGTTAAAATGTTGATATGTTGTGACTATATTTACTCTTGTTTTCAAAACTAATTTAGATGTCTTTTGAGTTGCCAAAAGTACTCATTTTGTGCTGAAACAATTCTTATTGGTTAAAAGAGTAAACACCTAGTTTAAGAGAAAATGTGTTAGTATGGCACATAATAATTGGATATCTCAGAGATGTCCACTAAGCATATTATACACAGAGATATAAAAGTGTACTTCAGGATTATTAATGATGCTCTTTATTACTTATATGTGGCTTTAAGGAATGATATGTATATATTACACGTAATAGAAAACTTCTCTTACATCTGGCTATTATTTTTACTTTTTAACTTTGCCTTCATAAATACATTCTCTTTACCTAGTTTTTCTCTCAGCTCTGCCCTTCATGGTAATAATTAATATGCACTATATTTGTTGCCAGCTGCTGTTGATTTCAGTGGGCCAGAGCAATCACTACATCATTTGAATTGTGCTTTATGTTGAATGGTTCTTGTATTTCTGAGTCAATACAGGCAATGTTTTACATAAGTTCGATGCTAAAACTACCCCCAAAATTAAAATTTTGGAAGGATGGAACCACCAAAAGTGATTCCTATCATTTGATTGTCTCACTTTCTTTTAAAATATTAATTAATTTTATTTTGATTACACATATAAAGACCAAATCAGCATACATGAACATGAAAATTATCCTCAGTTTGCAGTTTAGACAATGAATAGAACAAATAAAAGAGAAAGTTAAAAGGATTTGATTGAGAGCTCTTTAATTATAAAAAGAGCAAAAATAAACAAATAAAAAAAATCACAGATTTTCAGCCAGTTAGAACCCAGAATGAAAGAGAAGTAGTACTAAACTAGTGCTAGTACTAGTACTAAAACTTCAAAAGTTGCATTTGCCCTATGACAGTCACTATTTCTAAGACCGTCTTTGTCTGAATTTTCAAGTAAAGACCAAGTAAAAGAAGTAACAGTTCCTCAAAACTTGTACTTGATAGAAATGTCAAAGAAGCTATAATTTTAGTCCAGACAAGACGTATATACCTTGCTAAATGTGCTCTTTCAAATGAATAGTGTATTTTATTTCTATTTCAAATAATCCTTTTGGCTTTTCCTTAACATTTTCTAACCCACCACAGAAAACCAAAATCTGAGAAGTAAAAATTGAAAGAGCAACAAATTAAAAATCAAATATTTTTTCTGAGCTTCCGACCTTAAATATGAACACAATGACTTGTAAGAGTAACTACACAAAAGTAGGGGGAAAAAAGATTGTTTGGTAGCCACAAATTGCCTGTTGTATAGCAATTTGTGGCAGATTTTTGCTTAAACACCTCACAAGTAGAGGATAAGAGCTGTGCCTTCAGAACAGCAATACTAAAGGCCAGGGGTGGGAGTTGCGGGGTGGTTAGCAAATAGTAAGCTTGATATACGGCAGCAGTAAATATGCCCATCAAAAAGTCTTATAGTATACCAGGCTGTACTAACAGAACCAGAAAAGTGACAGTTTCTTTTTGTTTGCTCTGGACAAAATACTCCTGAACAATGGTGATCAGATACAGAAGCCACACTTGACATAATATATTTATCAATAAGCATGATCAGAGGAGAGCAACCAAGATGATAAAGGAATTCAAAACAAGATTCAGTGGAATGACCTGTAGATGCTAGAAAGAGATAGAGAAGAAAAGATTCAACAGGCAAGTGGAAGGTCGTGATGGGAAAGTGCAAACAATTGAAGAGAAGGAAAAAGAAACCACACTTGCTTTATGGCTCTCATTTTTTTTTAGAGAGATTTTGTTCAATAATAAAAACTTTCTGAAAGGTCAGACTCTTCAAAGAAAGAATAAACCACCTCAAAAGGTAATATGTTCCCATTCACTGAAACATTGATTCAGACAACACAGCTAACAAGCAGAAAAGCAACAGATTTAGTAATATAAGAGTAATTGAGTTATATAATGTTTAATCTTCCTTCCAGGTCCGAGGGGCCTTGATTCTACAATGTTCAAACGTACATTTAGCTAAGAGAAAGTAAAGCTATTTGTTTTCATAATAAGGAATGTGAGTAACCGTGAAAAAGGTTCAATTTAACACATAACTCCAAAAATCTCAATATGATAAATTTTATAGGGAAATTATTTTCCAAATCAAAAGAAGGCAAAAAGATAGGTCAAAGTCTACCTGAAAGAAAGTATCATTGTTTTCTGATCTGAGATTTATTTACAAAGGAACTCAGAGACTTAAATTTGAAGAAAGAAAAAGTAACAACAACAACAAAAAGTTTAAAATTTAAAGTGAGCATTTCAGGTAGAATTTCCTAAAGTATATAGATTTGTTTTTAATGTGCAGCTCATGTAGGAGGAGAAAAAAGAAAAAAGAAATGTATGCTTTTTTTGTAAGAGAAAGCAGAATGCTCCCAGAAGAATGCTATGTTCTCGTTATTTTAAAATGTCCAATATGTGCCGAGGATCTCACAAACTGCTTCTGTTCTCATGGTTTCCCAACTCGAACTGCCTTGTCACAGCATATTTTCAAACCCACCTTCAGTATGTAGCCATCGTTTGCTCTTGTCTCCTGAAGTAAAGGTAGACTCAATCTCGGACCTACAGACTCTCAGGCTACCTGGTCTCCTTAACTTTCACTCACTATTCCTTTATAGAAGCTCATTGTAGATTCCAAAGAGATGGGAATTGTGACCCTTCTTATCTATACAGTCCAGCAGGAGAATACAGTTACTCTATGTAATTTGAAAATATTCAAGAGGGATATAACTCAATAAAAATTTATTTCCGGTCTTATTCTCATAGATGTCCATGCTACAGTGCAGAAAATCAATTTTGAATAATTTTGGTTGCTTTGTGAAAGCTTCTTAGAAACTCTCCAAAAATGGTTCACATTTACTAGACCCTAAGGGCCATCCCCTTCCTGTTCATAAAGTGCATACAAAAATCCCATTGCCTTGAATAAGAGTACAAGACATGCCTTAAAATATTTACTGATTATTAATTTTCCCACGGTAAGAATTCATTCTTTTTCACATTTAATAATCATCCCAACACCGTTTCACTCAAATGCTTAAATATACCACTGGATCAAATGCTTAAATACACCACTGGAAAGACTCATTTTGTGTTTTGATGGATTCACACATGTGAATGGAGATCAGAACAGTACTAATATTGTTATGCGGCACTTAAGTAATTAACCTTTAATCATGTTCAGAAATGGCACATAAACATCCATGAATTTAAGCCTCTCTGAGACTTACCATGTATAATCTGAGACCTAGGAGTAAAATCACTTCCACAATTCTCCTCATTGAGAGTAGTCTCAGCTACATTTGAATGAGTCTCTTCAGTTTGCCATGGAAAATTTATTTATACCTATCTTAGGGAGTATATTTTGATGCAGTATCGTGCTCACATTCATCAGCAGCAGTTATACTTCACTTTAAAGTGTGACGGAGACAACAGTTTCCTTCTTTTAAAGATGAAGGAGCCAATGAGAAATAACCATTAATAACGTTTCTTGGTTAGAATCATCTCTTTTATTCTTTTTAGCATATAACCCTGGAGTTTTGATCACACAGTTGGCAAACAGCTTGTGTATTAAAAAACAACAACGGCAGCAACAAAAAAACATTTCTGAGGAAAGACTTACTCTGAATGTATCTGTAGCAGCCTATTAATTAAGTATAAAATAAAAATATTTCTTTAATAATATAAACCATTGGCAAATTAGATGTCAGAAAATGCTAATGTAAATTAAGGCTGCTAAACTGTGGCTGCAACAAATTAAATTTAAGAGGGTGTAGTCAATGAAAACATTAAGAACACATATTTCTTTATTTTATTCTTATATTAATTTAGATGCTCAGAAAGAGATGTCCCTAGGATACATTTATTTAACTCTCTAAATAAAAAAAAACCTTCAATTAATTGCTTATGTGTTATGCTCAGAGTTTTAAACAAAGTTTAAGGATTTACTACCTGAAATGTTTTTATCTATCTTCTGCAGATGACATGCAAAATTGCCTATTATAATACCAGATACATGGTAAATCTTGATAATAGTAAATAAAATTGAGAGGAATTATACTTGTATCATATTGTTAACTGATACTTAACACCAAGAAAACTAAATCCTCCAAAGTTTTATAGTAATTTCTTTCAGGGCAGTTGTTCATATCTTCTACAGGTACAATTAATCCTTTTTGTTTAAATTCATTACTCTACTTGATTCTGTTTTAAATATTATTCCATGTGTTTTGGTGAAGTATTCCAGTCTCCTGGAATAATTTTAAGTCTTAATCCTGAAACACTAAAATTTACTACACTTCCCAGTATCATGAAAATTTAATAAGCAATCCTTTTATCTAAACATCACTGACAATAGTGACTCGCATAGGGCCAAGGACAGAACACTATGGTGCTCAATAGATACCTTTTCAAGGGCAAAGATTTGTTCTTTAGGGGGTTGACAGCACAGCGAATTAATTCAATTCATTTTTAGTGCAAATGTGGCCATTCAGCATAATTTCTTAATTATGATAAAGATGAAAAAGTAAAAGAAACTATTTCAGACCAAACTAAAGGTATACAGAATGAAGATACTGTGTGATGTACTCTATGTCCATGAGAGATTTGAACCTCTCATATTAATCACATCTAATTCTTTGAACAACTCACCAACATCATTTAAAGTCATAATTAGGACGAAATAGCAAGAGAGGATCACCAACTCAGAGGTCATGGAATGAAGCCAGAGTATTGACACTGGAGACTACTCATGTTAGTTGCTTCAACAAACTCCACTAGGTTTGATGTGTGCAGACAATGGACATTTGGGCAGTAGCTGTATGATGAGATGAAGTGGAACCAATGTACAGTGGAAACATTTAAAACATACAGGCCACTTGGAATATGGCCAGTACGAGTAAAATGGTACATTTTGATTAAAATGCTGAAACTATGAGGGAAGAAATAGAATGGCAATCTGCGAGGGTTTTTGTGACTAGTGACTCCAGTTGTAAACCAATATGCAGCTTCAGTGCATGGTCACGAATAGCAGCTGCCTTTGCTCATATCTTCAAAGTAGAGGAAGAGATGTCAAAGACACAGAATTAGCATTTGTACTTGTAATATTTAAATCAAAATTATGACCATTACGAAAAACACAAAGAATAAGTCGAACAGCACTGTTTCTGTGTCTTCGTCTAGAGTACCACATCCCTATACATGAATTGATATGGAGAAAAGATTGTGTAACATTTCAAATCATATTTTATATTGAATATGTTTTCATTATGAAAGTCAATGGAAAACAATCAGAAACCAGTGACACTAAATTAACATGGCTAAACCCAATCACAGTGAGCTCCCTCTAGGTATCAGAGAGACCGGTTAAGCCACACAGCATGAAAAAGTCACTAGGTGGCACAGTGCTGTGTGAGGTGCTTGGCAGAGTGAAAGATGCCAGGCTTTGGACTCAGAAAAGACCTAGTCTTGATCCCTGCACCACCCCTCACTAGCTATTCTCCTCTGGGCAGTCACTTAACTCCTCTAAGACAGCTTCCTCACACTTCAAATGAGGATAATAATATCCAAAATTCTTGTGAAAGTACTGAGAAAATGTAATATACACTAAGAGTAGTGGCAGCTGCCAACAGTCATTTCCTTAGAGTCCCATTCCAATTGTTTTAGACAAGAAACACCAAAATTAGGAGACAACAATTATTTATTTGGGGCTACATAAACTAGATTACATAATTTCTTTTTTCTATAGGAGTATGGTTTGGTCTGAAATAATTGGTTGCAAAGAAATAGGTCTGAAACAATTGAGAATTTGCCTACAATTTCAGGTTTGAGCAGATATATGGTAAATCAGAAAAGCCCATGTAGGTAACAAACCTCCTGGAATAATAATAATCTGGAGGTTGGTTAAAAATGAAGGTGGGCCGGGCGCAGTGGCTCACGCCTGTAATCCCAGCACTTTGGGAGGCCCAGGCGGGTGGATCACGAGGTCAGGAGATCGAGACCATCTTGGCTAACACGGTGAAACCCTGTCTCTACTAAACAAAATACAAAAAATTAGCCAGGCGTGGTTGCTTGCAGGTGCCTGTAGTCCCAGCTACTCTGGAGGCTGAGGCAGGAGAATGGTGTGAACCCGGGAGGCGGAGCTTGTAGTGAGCTGAGATGGCGCCACTGCACTCCAGCCTGGGCAACAGACCAAGACTCCATTTAAAAAAAAAAAAAAAAAAAAAAAAATGAAGGTAGAGCCAGGAGTCGTGGCTCATACCTGTAATCCCATTCTTTAGGGAGGATAAGACAGGAGGACCATTTGGGCTCAGGGGTTTGAGAACAGCCTGGGCAACATAGTGAGAACCCAGTCTCTTAAATAAATACATATAATATTTTTTTAAATTAGGGTGGAGCACAACTACTTTGGAAAGTGGTTTGGCAGTATCTGTTATACTAAAGCTGAAGGTATATCCTATGACTCAGCAATTTCACTCTGAGGTATAGAACAAACAAATGCATACTCATGTTCACCAAAAGATGTGTACTAGAATGTTCATAGCAGCACTATTCAAAACAGCTTCAAACTGGAAATTACACAAAAGATCATCAATAGTTGACTAGATAAAGTATAATATATTCACGCAAAAGAATTTAACAATAAGGATGAATGGCCTACAATTAAATGTAATATTATGGATGATTCTCACTCCCATCATATTAAGTAAAAAAAAAAAAAAAAACACAAAAGAATACATAGATTGTGGAATTCTAGTTCTATAAGATACATAAAAAGGAAAAGCAAAACCAAGAAAAGCTAAACCATGTCGTTAGAAGTCAGGATAGGGGTTACCCTTTGGAGTTGGGACACAGTGACTGGAGGCAAGAATGGGATTTTTATGGTGCTGGTAATTTTCTATTGTTTGATCTGTGTATGGATGAATGGGTTTATTAAATTTGCAAAAATTCACTAAGCCCTATATTTGTATGTGCACCTTCTTCTATGTGTATTATACTCAATTTAAAAAATTAAGAAATTACAGTGGGCTAATATTCAGTGTTTGACTTTAGCATATTATTTGGTCCTTTATCACATGGACTTCAGAAGCCATCAGTACACCAGGCAAGAGAGTCCTCAAAAAGCTTTAGACCGGAACAAGTTTGAGTGTGTATTACTCAGTTTCTGAATAAATGCCAGAAAACACATTGCTCCGAGACATTATTAAAATCCATGCAATTTAAATGTTAATGTTTTAAGCATAACCTTATGCTAGGAGAGAATGCTCTATTTGCTATTTGCTTACAATAGGTAAGTGTATAATTTACATAACTATATTCTAATATTTTGCCTATGAAAAGTTGAATTAGTAAAGTCTTTTTTATCTCCATTGCATACATGTATATATGTAATGTATATTTATATGTAATGTTATCATCTACCCCCTCAACTCATTTCTGGACATAGTAAAGAAATGTATTGCCACCAACTGGTGACCCACTGTAGGTACATGGTATGTAAGACTTTAGGAAGATAAATATTGCAACGTGTATTACTTTACAGTTTACATACCTTGACATGTAAGATCACATTTACATTTTAATAAGCTTTTAAAATTTTTCTTTAAATAAAATGCTACTTTATATAATTAAATTCTAATTTATGTATTTGAAACATTACTTTATATATTTGGTTTACAATTTATTGAGATGACTTAATCCTCATTTCAAAAGTATACTGTTCTGCTATCCACGTCTGCTGCAGTAGAAATGATAGCCATTTTAAAAGGCTCAGCGAAACTTGGTTGTATGTGATCCTTTTTCGATGGGATAAAAGCCTGGTCTTGTTCAGACATTTTCTTTCTGCTTTTGAGGGAGCTAAATATTTTTATTAAATTCATGTACTCAGTTTTCTTTGAGAAAAGACAACCTCACAACACTCATTAACATCACATCTTTATAACTTTCTTCAGTTGGTATTTAGACCTTAGTGTGCAGAAAGAGCACACTAATTGCCATAATGGATTAATTTCCCTGAGTAATGAACATGTCAAATGTACTTTTAGTTCTATCAATTTCCTCTAAAGCCAGAACTCCAAAGAGAAGGTATTTTGTTCTCAAAACAGCACACATCAGTTATAGGGTTCCCTGGAGCTTCCACCTTCTTTGCTGCTCCCTATGTCTTGTGGAGCAAATATTATGGCTGTGACAAAGCCTCCTTCCCGGTGAAGAAACTTGGAAACAATCTCTCAAAACGAGGAAACCTTCCTATTCTATTTTTTTCCATCATCATCTTGTTTCATACAATCAAATATTTTTACAGTTCATTAGTTTTGGATTCTCCTTCCTTCCTTTGTCTTTACCCATTTCCTACTCTAGATCATACCCTTCAGGGCAGTGATGTGTGTATCTACCTCCCTCTTTCTTCTCTCTATGCAAGTCCCTTTTAACTGCTAGTGACAAGGACATGAAATAAAGGCGATCAAGATGCAGTTTCTACCCTCAAAGAACTTACAAGTCAGTGGTCAGAACCTGCTTTTTGGGTGACCTAGAGAATTAATTGCAAAAGGCTATAACAATTGATCAAATAAATATATTTTCCTGTATAATTAAAAAGGATTAATTATAAGAGCTAATAATTTTCACTACAAACAGTACTCAAATGTAAGATTGTTCTATTTTCCAGATTTCACATTTGCACATAACTTGTTATTTAAAAACTAAGCTTCTCAGCCCTCTTTATAATGGGTGTTTAGAGTGTAATCCTTAAATCTAATAACATCTTACAGGATAAGAAAATCAGAAGAGTCAGAGAACAGGTGAGAACTATATTTGAGAGGGCAGAGGGCTCTTTGAATGCTCCTGAAATCACCCCAATAGGCAGCTGGTGTCAGTCAGAATAGTTTATAGCTAGAAATAATATTAACAGTATAAAATAATGTTCCTGAATATTAGAACGTACATTTGCATTAATGCAAAATACATATGTAGAAATGCTATTACTTCAACCACGAATTAGTTTATAAGAGTGGTGCAGAATGTTAAATAACTTTACAGAAGAGAAGCATATACTTTTTCCTATTCTCTGCAGGAGTATTTTATATCTGTAGTCAGGTTGCTGTTGCTGAGATGTCTTGGCTTCCTGGTGATTTATAAAAGCAGAAAAAAAAAACTGTGAGATTATTTGGTATTGCATGCATGGTGTTTCAAGATATTTGCACATAATGTTTGAGCCAATGTTCCTAAAATTCAGCCATGTTAGCCTAGAATTTCTCTGGCCATAATTATTTAAGGGTAATAACTATAATTCACTGCAGTGCTGCGCAAAATTGGATAACTTCACTAAGTTATAAACATGTACATCCACCAATTACATAGGAAAAGAACTTGTATAAAGTTATCAAAATATGTCTATTATACTGAAAAGATTCATATTAACTTAGGCAGCAAAAAATTTATTTTATCATCTACTATTTTAGATTTTTGGAATAAAATAGGAAATGCTTTCCCCTTTAAAGGACGTAGTCTCAAAAGGAAGACAGACGCATACACAAGTAAACACAGTGATAAGGGTAGAGTAGAATATGCTGCCTCTGCTCCTCATCCTCTGATTTCTCCTTAAAATTGGTGTTCTTTGGCATTCTTTTCTCTCTTCTCACTATGCATTATCTCTGGGCAATTTCTTCCTCTATAATTGACTTCAATTACCCCTTCTATTGTTGTAAGTCCTAGATATTTCTTTTCAGTCCAGATGGCTCTTTCAATTCTCTCTCCAGAGTCTAAGAAACACCACTACCTAGATACCCCATGCCCCAGGTCTCAAAAGCAACTTAGCAAGAACAGAATTTATCATCTTTCTTTCCCTTCCTCCTCTATTTACCTATCTTAAATGTATATATAAAATTATAATGTCCTGTGGCCCTGGCCAGAAACCCAGGGGTTACCCTGATCCCTCCCACGTCTTTCTTTCACTATCCAGTCTGTGTGCCCCTGTAGCCTGTCTCTTTGCTGTACCTTGCAGCCTTGCATCTGAATATATTCCTTTCCTATTGCCTCAATTCAGGCTTTCATTTGCCCACCTATTCGTTCATTTATTTGGCAAATGTTTCTGAAGAGGCTTTTCCATTTCAGGCTTTCATTATCTTGTTGCAATGTGTTTTGTGCCTTTAGTATCATTTCTGTAAAACACAGAAACCTTCCTCAATTCTACCAGAATAATGATTCTAAAATACAAATCTGGTCCTGTTTCTTCTCTACTGAAAGCCCTTCTTTGGCTTTTCATGGTCATAAAATGTGGTGTTCACATATTAAGGGAAAAGGGAAAGAAGGTGTCAGGAAACTATTAAAATATTAATAATCTTTTAGTGTCTAATTCTAAAGTAGAATTGATATAAAATCAGACAGCAAATGTCAAATCTGCTACTCTTCTTCCATGCTACCAAAGTCTGAATAGCTTGGAATGGCTGATAACAACAATAATCAATTTCTTCCTTTGTTCCTTTCCTCCCATACTAATTAAGGAAAGATGAGGACATATATTCATATTTCTGGTACACATATTTAAATTATTTCTAAAAATTACCAGGGGACAATGAGGAGTTTGAAAACAACATATTTGGAATATCAAATCTCTCAGGACAAAAAGCAAAGGTGGCTGAATCAGCAGAATATTCCCACTACCGTACTCTCGTAAGATTCTGTCCATCACCTAAGTAATATCTCTCCCTTTATTTTGATGCAAGTGATTGAAAAAGTGTGGTAAGAGGAAAGTGGAATTGACATAAAATAATGTTATAGTGTAACACTTTCAAATTGTTTGCAAAAAACTCTCTTCATGTCAGATTTAGCCCTGTGACAACATAGCACAGGGAGTATAATCTGTTCTATAATATATTCTAGGAAACCTCAAACCAAATACTGTCTGTCTCAATTATCCCAAGAGCTTAGAGGTCATGGAGGTATGGATTCTGCAGCATGTTGATCTAAAACCATTCTTAAAATGTAACTTCAATATGCCACACAGATAAGTTTGGAGTTACTCGTGTCGAAGCTGGATAAAGCATTGGAGCCCTGCTTACCCCTCTGCCTGTCCTCATCTCCACTGATCTCCTGGAGGCCTCTCTAGCTGCATGCAGTTCTCTTCTAGAAAATCCTGATCATAAACACATTAGCTCATGGAACAATGTCTGTACCTTTTAATATGTCATACCAAGCCCTCCAACGTCCTGTTTCTAATTTTCTATCTTGATCACTTTGTACCACCCTCCCAGCCACCAATTTACCCCACCTTCACTTTTACACATTCTTCCACCCCAACACAGTCTGTGAACTAGCCCACTGCTTGCACATGAGGTTACTTCAAGAGAATGCCTTTCACTCACAGGGTTCTTTCTTCATTCTCCATGCCGTCTTACCTCCATCCACCCATCACCTCTCATGTTGCAAGGCTTAGCTAAGAGATCACCATCTATTGGAAGTGCTTCCTGGCCCTACAATTAGAATTGTGCAGAGCTGAGGTTTCAGGGATCATGGCGGATGGGATGCAGGACTAGATTGCATCTTTGACTCAGATGGACAGAGCAGCGTTTGGAGGCTCGTATCTTGAATGTTTGCGCCAGAGCAACTGCAGGAATAAATCAGGAAACCTGAGAAGCCTCACAGACCCCCTGAAGGAAGGCTATTGCTACTGCAGGACCCAGGAGACACCCCAAATACTGTGAGTACCCATACTGTGGAAGTGGGAAAGGGAGATCATCCATTGCCGAACACACACCCTCACTGGGGAAACTGAAGGCCTAGATTACGGGAGAAGATTTTGACCTTACCTGGAGCTGAATCTATTTAGAGAGCTGAGAGAAATACAGGGTTAGAGGAAGCAGCAGGAAAAGTCCTGGGAGCTTGCTGTGTTCCCCATTAAGCGGGTTTTGCCTGGCCTCATAGGGGTCCTTCAGGAGGACGGCCAGAGGGTCTGAGAAAAGGCCACAGGACAAAAGAAATTTCCATGTGAACACTGTAACAATTTGAACTGACTGAGAAGCCTCCTGGCCAGAACGTGGAGGAGGGAGTGAATCCAGGGTGCAGATTCCACAGGTCGGGGAAGAAGGAAAGCCATATTTGCTTTTGCAGCTGGGAGGCGGGTAGCCTGAGGCAAGTTCTCAGCCCTACTCGCCCACTGCCTGGAAACAGACTTGGTGCTGTTGGAGGTGGCATGGTGGGAGTGAACCGGCCCTCAAGATTGCATGGGAGCTGGGTGAGGCCTGTGACTGCCAGCTTTCCCCTACTTCCCTGACAACCTGCATGACACAGTAGAGACAGTCATAATCTTCCTAGGAACATACTCTATTGACCTGGGAACCTCACCCCCATCTCCCACAACAGCCTCAGTAAGACCTACCCAAGGAGAGTCTGAGCTTAGCCATGCCTAGCCCTGCCCTCACCC
Source organism: Hylobates moloch (assembly GCF_009828535.3). Classification (NCBI taxonomy): domain Eukaryota; kingdom Metazoa; phylum Chordata; class Mammalia; order Primates; family Hylobatidae; genus Hylobates; species Hylobates moloch. Next base: position 82,917,026 of record NW_026652288.1, on the reverse strand, counting down.
AGTGGTCTTTCCCTACCTAGCCTGGTAACTGAAGACAAAGGGCAGATACTCTTGGGAGTTCTAGGGCCCTGCCCACTGCCTGCTCCTCCCCATACTACCACAGCTGATGTTCTCTGGAAAGTGTCACCTCCCGGCAGGAGGCCAACCAACACAAAAATAGTGCATTAAACCATGAAAGCTAAGAAACCTCACAGAGTTCATTTCACCACCCTGCCACCTCCATCAGAACAGGTGCTGATATCCATGGCTGAGAGACCCACAGACAGTTCACATCACAGGACTCTATGCAGACAACCTCCAGTACCAGCCCAGAGCTGGGTAGACTTGCTGGGTGGCTAGATCCAGTATAGAGATAGCAATTACTACAGCTCGGCTCTCAGGAAGCCACAACCATAGGAAAATGGGGAGCGTACTACATCAAGGGAACATCCCATGGGACAAAAGAATCTGAACAACAGCCTGCAGCCCTAGACCTTCCCTCTGACAGAGCCTACCCAAATAAGAAGGAACCAGAAAGCCAACTCTGGTAATATGACAAAACAATGTTATATAGCACCTCCAAAAAATCACACTAGCTCACCATCAATGAACCCAAACCAAGAAGAAATCCCTGATTTACCTGAAAAAGAATTCGGGAGGTTAGTTATTAAGCTAATCACAGAGGCACCAGAGAAAGGCAAAGCCCAATGTAAGAAAATCCAAAAAATGATACAAGTGAAGGGAGAACTACTCAAGGAAATAGATAGCATAAATAAAAAACAACCAAAATTTCAGGAAACAATGGACACACTTATAGAAATGCAAAATGCTCTGAAAAGTCTCAGCAATAGAATTAAACAAATGGAAGAAAGGAATTCAGAGTTTGAAGACAAAGTCTTCGAATTAACCCAGTCCAACAAAGACAAAGAAAAAAGAATAAGAAAATATGAATAAAGCCTCCAAGAATTCTGGGATTATGTTAAATGACCAAACCTAAAAATGTTTGGTATTACTGAGAAAGAAGAGAAATCTATAAGTTTGGAAAACACATTTGGGGGAATAATCGAGGAAAACTTCCCTGGCCTTGCTAGAGATCTAGACATCCAAATACAAGAAGCACAAAGAACACCTGGGAAATTCATCACAAAAAGATCATCGCCTCAGCATACTGTCATCAGGTTATCTAAAGTTAAGACAAAGGAAAGAATCTTAAGAACTGTGGGACAAAAGCACCAGGTAACCTGTAAAAGAAAACTTATCAGATTAACAGCAGATTTCTCAGTAGAAACCCTACAAGCTAGAAGGGACTGGGGTCCTATCTTCAGCCTCCTCAGACAAAACAATTATCAACCAAGAATTTTGTATCCAGTGAAACTAAGCTTCATATATAAAGAAAAGATAGTCTTTTTCAGACAAGCAAATGCTGAGAGAATCTGCCACTACGAAGCCACCACTATAAGAACTGCTAAAAGGAGCTCTAAATCTTGAAACAAATCCTGGAAATACATCAAAACAGAACCTCTTTAAAGCATAAATGTCACAGGACCCCCATATAAAACAAAAATGCAATTTAAAAAACAAAAACAAAAAACCAAGGTATACAGGCAACAAATAGTAGGATGAATTTAATGGTACCTCAAATGTCAATACTAACATTGAATGTAAATGGCCTAAATGCTCCAATTATAATACACAGAATTGCAGAATGGATAAGAAATCACCAACCGTCTGCTGCATTCGAGAGACTCACCTAAAACATAAGGACTCACACAAACTTAAGGTAAAGGGGTGGAAAGGATATTTCAGGCAAATGGACACCAAAAGTGATCAGGAGTAGCTATTTTTATATCAGACAAAACAAGCTTTAAAGCAATAGCAGTAAAAAAAATAAATAAATAAGGAGGGACATTATATAATGATAAAAGGCCTTGTCCAACAGGAAAATATCACAATCCTAAATATATATGCACCTAACACTGGAGTCCCCAGATGTATAAAACAATTACTAATAGACCTAAGAAATGAGAGAGACAGCAACACAATAATAGTGGGGGACTTTAATACTCCACTGACAGCACTAGACAAGTTATCAAGAGAGAAAAGTCAACAAACAAACAATGAATTTAAACTACGCCCGGGAACAAATGGAGTTAACAGATATATACAGAACATTCCATCCAACAACCACAGAATATACATTCTGTTCAACAGCACATGGAACTTTCTGCAAGATAGACCATATGATAGGCCACAGAATGAGCCTCAACAAATTTAAGAAAATTAGCATTACATCAAGCACTCTCTCAGACCACAGTGGAGTAAAACTGGAAATCAACTCCAAAAGGAACCTTCAAAACCATGCAAATGCATGGAAATTAAATAACCTGCTCATGACTGATCACTGGGTCAAAAATGAAATCAAGATGGAAATTAAAAAATTCTTTGAACTGAATGGCAATAAGTAACACAACCTATCAAAACCTCTGGGATACAGCAAAGGTGGTGCTAAGAGGAAAGTTCATAGCCCTAAAGGCCTACATCATCAGAAAGCCTGAGAGAACACAAACAATCTAAGATCACACCCCAAGGAACTAGAGAAACAAGAACAAACCAAACCCAAACCCAGCAGAAGAAAGGAAATAACCAAGATTAGAGAATAACTAAATGAAATTGAAACAAAAAAATACAAAAGATGAATAAAACAAAAAGCTGGTTCTTTGAAAAGATAAATACAACTGACAGACCATTAACAAGATTAACCAAGAAAAGAAGAGAGAAAATCCAAATAAGCTCAATAAGAAATGAAACAGGAGATATTACAACTGATACCACAGAAATACAAAAGATCATTCAAGGCTACTATGAACACCTTTACACTCATAAACTAGAAAATCTAGAAGAGATGAATAAATTCCTGGAAAGCTACAACCCTCCTAGCTTAAATCAGAAAGAATTAGATACCCTGAACAGACCAATAACAATCAGTGAGGTTGTATGGTAATTAAAAAATTACCTACAACAAAAAGCTCAGGACCAAATGGATTCACAGCAGAATGCTACCAGACAGTCAAAGAAGAATTGGTACCAATCCTATTGGCACTATTCCACCAGATAGAGAAAGAGGGAGCCCTCCCTAAATCACTCTATAAAGCCAGTGTCACCCTAATACCCAAACCAGGAAAGGACATAATCAAAAAAGAAAACTACAGACCGATATCCCTGATGAACATAGATGCTAAAATCCCTAACAAAATACTAGCTAACCAAATCCAACAACATACAAAAAGATAATTCACTATGATCAAGTGGGTTTCATTACGCAGGATGCAAGGATGGTTTAACATATGCAAGTGAATAGATGTGATACACCACATAAACAGAATTAAAAACAAAAATCACAGGATCATCTCAATAGATGCAGAAAAAGCATTCGACAAAACCCAGCATCCCTTTATGATTAAAACTCTCAGCAAAACTGGCATTGAAGGGACATATCTCAATATAATAAAAGCCATCTATGACAAACCCACAGCCAACATAATACTGAATGGGGAAAAGTTGAAAGCATTCCCTCTCAGAACTGGAACAAGACAAGGATGCCCACTGTCACCACTCCTCTTCAACACAGTACTGGAAGTCCTAGCCAGAGCAATCAGACAAGAGAAAAAAAGAGCATCCAAATTGGTAAAGAGGAAGTCAAACTGTCACTGTTTGCTGATGATATGATCATTTACCTAGAAAACCCTAAAGACTCTTCCAGAAAGCTCCTAGAACTGATAAAAGAATTCAGCAAAGTTTCCAGATACAAAATTAATGTACACAAATCAGTAGCCCTTCTATATGCCAACAGCAACTGAGCTGAGAATCAAATAAAAAACTCAACCCCTTTTACAATAGCTGCAAAAAAATAAAATAAAATTCTTAGGAATATACATAACCAAGAAGGTGAAAGATCTCTACAAGGAAAACCACCAAACACTACTGAAAGAAATCATAGGTGACACAAACAAATGGAAATACATCCCATGCTCATGGATGGATACAGTCAATATTGTGAAAATGACCACACTGCCAAAAGCAATCTACAAATTCAATGCAATTCTCATCAAAATACCACTATCATTCTTCACAGAATTAGAAAAAAAGAATTCTAAAATTCATATGGAGGGAAAAAAAAAAAAGCAAGACTAACCAAGAAGAGCAAATCTGGAGGCATCACATTACCTGATTTCAAACTATAAGGCCATAGTCACCAAAACAGCATGGTAATGGTATAAAAATAGGCACATAGACCAATGGAACAGAATAGACAACCCAGAAATAAACCCAAATACTTATATCCAACTGATATTTGACAAAGCAAACTAAAACTTAAAATGGGGAAAGGACATCCTATTCAACAAATGGTGCTGGAATAATTGGCTAGCCACATATAGAAGAATGAAACTGGATCCTCATCTATCACCTTATATAAAAATTAACTCAAGATGGATTAAGGACTTAAATCTAAGACATGAAACTATAAAAATTCTAGAAGGTAACATTAGAAAAACCCTTCTAGACATTGACTTAAGAAAGTATTTCATGACCAAGAACCCAAAAGCAAATGCCTTAAAAATGAGGATAAATTGTTGGGACTTAATTAAACTAAGGAGCTTTTACATGGCAAAAGGAACAGTCAGCAGAGTAAACAGGCAACCCACAGAGTGGAAACAAATCTTCACAATCTATACATATGACAAAGGACTAATATCCAGAATCTACAATGAACTCAAACAAATCAGCAAGTAAAAAACAAACAGTCCCATCAAAAAGTGGGCTAAGGTCATGAATAGACAGTTCTCAAAAGAAGATATACACGTGGCCAACAAACATATGAAAAAATGCTCAACGTCACTAATGATCAGGGAAATGCAAATCAAAACCGCAATGCGATACTAGCTTACACCTGGTAGAATGGCCATAATCAAAAAACAGTAGATGTTGGTGTGGATGCAGTGAACAGGAAACACTTCTACACTGCTGGTGGGAATGAACATAAACTAGTACAACCAGTGTGGAAAACAGTGTAGAGATTCCTTAAAGAACTAAAAACAGAATTACCATTTGATCCAGCAATCCCACTACTGGGTATCTACCCAGAGGAAAAGAAGTCATTATATGAAAAAGATACTTGCATGCATGTTTATAGCAGTACAATTCATAATTACACACATGTGGAACCAACCCAAATGCTCATCAATCAAGTAGATAAAGAAATTGTAGTGTGTGTGTATATATATATATATGTCGTTATATATAACTTACTTATATATATATAAGTAAGTTGTTCCTCAAGATAGGAATATTTTTATTTAAAAGACTTCTACATTTACTAAACAAGTTTACAAAAAGCATTAAGACACTGGACTCAGACTGGTTCTTTCACAAGTACGTTTAAATTTTAAACGGCTTTATCTTCCTGCTATGGAACATGAAGACCTTAATATCTTTATACTTCAATCTATTTTTCCACTCTACCTTTCCTTTTTTATTTTTTGTAGGGAAGGGGGTCTCACTATGTTGCCTAGGCTGGTCTCAAACTCCTGGCCTCAAGTCATCCTCTCATCACAGCCTCTCAAAGTGCTGGGATCAAGGTGTAAGCCACCACACTTGGCCTACCTATCTATTTTTTAATTATATTATTAATTTAATATTGTCCAAGTTTTAATATTTACTTTTCTCTTTTAACTTTTATTTTGATATAATTTCAGACCTACAGAGAAGTACAAGGAATTCCAATTTACCCTATTATCTAGATTCTTCAAGTGTTACATTTTACTATACTTTTTTTAATCATTTTATCTCTCTAGTTTTTTTCGGAAATAAATGAGAGTAAGCCCTCATGCAAACATAAGCTCTCTTTACTTCTAAATTTTTCAGTGTATACATCCGAAAAGCAGAGATATTTTCTTATATAAGCACAGTGCAATTATCAAAAAGAGAAAATTAACATTGATGCAATAGTTAAGACTTCATTCAGATTTCATCAATTATCTCACCAATGTCTTTTTCCGTTCCAGGACAATCTAGGATCCTTCATTTAATTCAGTTGTTATGTCATTTTATTCTCCTTTAAATGTTAACAGATTCTTAGTCTTCGTCTTTCAAAACCATTATCTTTTGGAAGCTCACGGGTCAGTAATTTTGTGGCCTGTCCCAGTAGTAGTTCTGTATGTTAATGGGTACACAGAGATTTTCAAAATGTTTGCCTCTCTATCATCTTTCTTTTGATTCAGGAATGGATAAATTTCCCTGAGTTTTCTCATTTGTGAGATTAATACCTTGGCTGTGGTTGGGTTTGGTCGGGCTTGGTTGGGGGCCAGGGGGGCAGTTACATTTTCTTTTCCTTAAACTAGTAATTCTCAATCTGTTGTATGCTGGTATCAACTAGGTAGCCTTCTGGACTGGATGGTTCTTGTTCCATCTACAATTCTGCAGTCCAAGGGGAGAAGAGAATAAAGATCAGTTGAGGTGGCTTTGTACTCTTGGTTGGAATGCTTGGACTTTATCTTCTCTCAGATTTTGTGAAATACACTATACTAGAACTCACTCCATCTACTCAGTCAGAGGGTAGCCTGTACTTTGGATTATTCCTCCAACTGGGTATGGAGCTGTGGAGCCTTCATTTTCTTAAGAAATATCCAGTCAAGCCCAGTCTCTCAATTTCACTTCTTTCTTTCCAACTATTGTTTTTATTGCTTTCTGGTATGAAGAATAAAAAGATGCAGATATCCACTTCTTTGCTTTTCGCCAACTTCGGGGGTATTAGTGAAACTCCACAACATAGCATTTCGTTGGTTTATCTATATTATTTAAGGCTTTATTAAGCCTTCCTGTTCCACTCCAGAATCTTGTTTTCTTTCATCAGGGCCGGTTTTCACTTATTGCACTAGTTTATGCTAATTTCCTTATTGGGTTTCTGTTGATTATTTTTGTTGTTGTTGTTGCAGTTTACATGTTCCATATTGTGAGGTGCAGAGGAAGGGGAAAAATTCTAGGGTGGAATTTCAACCCATTTTAACCTGAAACAGCAGTTACTTATTTATACACCTGTCTTTTTCTAATTGATTATAAACCCCAGAAAAGCAGGTTATTATTTTAGTTGACTTAGGCACTGGCACAGTGTCTGACACATGATAAACACTCAGTAAATGCTTTTTAGAGTGATTTTTTTTAGGTATAATGAGAAAAGAGATGGGGGAACACCAAAAAGTTATTAATTTAATCAAAATCTAGACTCTTCACTCATGGTGTGTATTACCATATGCTTAAACGTCAGGTAAACAGTTCATAATTTCATGCATTATCCAATTATTTCTGATCTCAACATTTGCTGAACTAAAATCTTGCATTTTCCCGGCCTTTTTCCAAACTGTTCATTTCTCAGCCCAATGGATAGAAAGCAGTGTTCAAAGGCTCACTAATTTACCAGGTATCCTTTTTCTTCCACTCGTTTGGTAATTATAGTCACATCCTTTTATTCTTCTCAGAAAGATCTCTTAAAATTCACACCATCACCACCTCCCAAAACAAATCAAAATACCTTCAGCAGCTGAAGTTTGTAAGAACAGCCAATTCCTTTATTTTTGTAAAGATTTCTTCCTTGACAAGGCAATAAACAAGGTCCTGCTCCTAATCTGTACCACAGTGTCTCTTTACGAAGCATTAATTGTTATCATAGGATGATCCACTATAAAATAACAAAACTACTTGTTCTTTTTCTTTGTAGTTTCGTGGGAATTTAAAAAGGTCTTAAAGTTTCATTAATGGACATATAAATGACATGAACCTAGAGTCACACTCACCCCTGATATGAGCATCACACAATGTCTCTGCCATTTGTTATTCAACCCAGACTTGTTATCATCCCACAGCCTCGAACCATTCTGTCATTTTGGAAATGTATTTATTGACATCTTTTAAATCCTACTTTTTATTTAGCTCTGAAGTCTATGTTATACTTTCTCTCTGGCAGCTTTTAAAGACATTGCTTTCTTATATGCATTTAAAATCAATATATTAACTAAGAAGTCTTGTTAAAATTAACTAAGTATATAAACATAAAGTCTCTAGAAAAGAAGAGACGAGCCGGGGCAGTGCCCACACCTATAATCCCAGCTACTTCGGAGGCTGAGACAGGGGAATGTCTAGAGCCCAGGAGTGTGAGACCAACCTGAGCAACATAGAGAGACCCTATCTCTACAAAAACACTAATACTAATACTAATAATCATAAAACTAAAAAATTTAATTAGGTGGGCACAGTGGCTAATTCCTGTAGTCCCAGCTACTGAGGAGGCTCAGGCAAGAGGAGCTCTTAAAACCAGGAGTTCAAGGCTGCAGTGAGTTATGACTGCAACACTGCACTCCAGCCTGGAGGACAGAGGGAGACTCCTTATCTTAAAACAAAAAAAGAGAGAGTGAAAGAGATGAATATAAAACAACTAACGATAAGTGTTTTATACTATTTTTAAAATTATAAAGAGTCAATTAATCCAACTCTTGGCTGTAGAAAATAGTTTCAAGGATGACAAGACAGTAAAGTGGATGACACCCAGTAAACTTACCAGACCATAATAATTATGCACAAATAGATGGACTGCTTTAACTAATTAATTTATATTTCAAACATGTTGTTTTTATGTTACTTACAGTAGTACTATTCAACAGGTGAAAATGAAGGATTAGATAAAATGAGGGTAGCATATAATAAAATACAAAAAATAGGTTAGCATTTGTTGTGGTAGACAAAACAATGATCTGGCAAAGGTGTCAACATTCTAATCTCTAGATCGTGTGAATATGTTACTTTATATGGCAGAATAAATTTTGTTGATGTGATTAAATTAAGGATCTTGAGATGAGGAGATTATTCTGGATTATCTTAGTGTGCTCAACATAATCACAAGGGTCCATATAGTAGGGAGTCAAGAGGCTCCGAGTGAGAAAAGTCAATGATGGAAGCAGAGGTTGGAGTGACGTAGCCATGGATCAAAGAATGCTGGTAGCCTGTAGAAGCTGGAAGACGCAAAGAACGAATTCTCCCTAAAACCTCCGGAAAAAACCAGTCCTGCCAACCAGTCCTGCCCAAGTCAGTCTGCTTTTAAACTTTGACCTCTAAATCTCTAAGATAATAAGTTTGTGTTGTTTTAAGCCACCAAATGTGTGGTAATTTGTTACCACAGCAATAAAAAACTAATGCAGCATTTAAAATTCATTCCATAAGGGCTTATACAGTATCTAGTAAAAAGCTGTAAAGGCTGGATTACAAAGACAAAGGTGGAATGCTTTCTTTGTTGGTTTCTTAAAATATGTGACAAAACTAGTTCTTATTATCATTTTGTAAGGTTTTGGTAGTATCTAACTTTTAGAATGGTTTCATATTACTGTTTAAAGTTCTGTGTGTGGATACACACAAATGTGAAATTCCCCGTAGCCCTCTGAAGCATAAATTAATTTTGTTGGTATTTTTAAAAATAACACCTCTAATGTAATTACATCCTATTGGCTTTATAAAATAACGCCCTATGATTGTGAAAGCAGGGATGTTATTTGAAATGTTAGTCTCTGTGATCAAGATATTTGCTATTATCAAGAAAAAACACCAATTCCCAGAGGGTTTTCACACCTGAAAATTAATCCAATTTATTTTGTAAATCTGTGTTATGCAAACTAAAAAAATCAATCACTTAGTGGTCTTTTAATGAAGGATTTTCCAGAAGGAATAAAAATTCCCTACACAAGTCAGTTCTTTAATTGTCCCTCAATACAAATGCATACATGTAATAGTCTGTTGTGAGACTAGTTACTTAACAAATGCCACACTATAGAATAAATGTTGAATTATTTGCCTGATATGGTAGAATACTCTGGAAAATATAACAGAATTGTCTTTTATTTTTTCCTTAAAGGATATAGATTTTGTGTTTGTAGAGTTCTTTGGGTGAATGTCATGGTTAACTGTACGGACTCTGGAGCCAGATTGCTGGATTGAATCCCAGCTCTGCCACTTGTGACCTGAGGTTAATTACTTAATCTCTTTCTGCTTCATTAGGAAAATGGGGAAAATGATAACACCTAGTTTGTTTGAGTGTTTTGAAGGTTAAATACGTCAAAGCATGTAAAGTACTTATTGATAAAATGAGGCCTTGTACCAACAAGCCCTCATTAAATTCAGGAAAATAAAATAATAGTCAATCAATCTCATAAACACATATGTAGCTCCCATTATGTAGTCAGCAGATATTTATTAAGGCCTCCTAAGTTGTAGGCAGCATCATTCCTTACGAAATGAATCTCCCTCTTAAGCCTAGTTGATAGCTTATGGGGAGCTCTCGAAGACCTCTCCAGAGCTAAACATATTTTAAGTATATGCAACATTAGAGTCATCCGAGTTTAACACTAAGAGGTTCAGGGCTAATGGCTGAGAAGAGTGTATCACGATCCAAAAACAGCAAGGTTAATCTTAATTCTAATTGTGAGCTCACAAGCCTTAGGATCACAAAATCTTTTCTTAGAGAACACATGAGGGAAATTTTTAAAAAGAAAGAAAATGGTGAAAAGCTGGGTTAAAAAAAAATTTGAGGAGGGTATAGAAAAAGGGATAGAATTATAACATTATATTCTTAATTTTCAGTGTAGGGGTAGTTGATGATTGAGCAGAATTTTAAGCAGTCAGAGCAAAAGAAAAGAAAAAGCCAAAAGTCAACTTTTCAGCCCTATTCACTTGTATGGGGTACAGCATGTTTGACAAGAACATTAATTAAACATATGCTTAATTAATAACCACCCAGAGGTACCTTGACCATTGTAGTGGAGAGGGTTGAAGTCAGGCAGGCATTAGCCAGCTGACTAGCAGAGACAGAAGAGATAACAATTGTGCTAAGCAAGGCTTTCTCTGCCTGAGTCTGTTGTCTAATTGACTCAGAGTCTAATAGCTTGAGGCCTTATTGGGTTGGAAAAGCCAACTGCCTTAACAGGAGACAATTGTCACTTTAACCCAAACAGTTTGAGGTAGCCCAGTTTCAAAAATCAGATTAAGACTACTGCCTTCTTATTTAAGGTTTTTTTTTTTTCTTCGTGTGTGTGTGTGCATGTGTGTGTATGTGATCCAGTAGCTGCATTTAAAATGAGACAGGGAAATTAGCTGAGCTGATTTTGTGGAGATCATTTAATAAATGTCAGTTGAAAGGCTTAAAAATCTGTCTAGATTGAATCTTTGGTTTGGGGCACTAATATGAAATTTACTAGAAGCAAAGAGGTTCTGAAGGGATTGCACTTTCAAAAGCAGCACAGCCTGGCCTACCAAAACCTGTGTGTGTGTGTGTGTGTGTGTGTGTGGTGTTTTGTTTTTTTGTTTGTTTGTTTATTTACCTTTAAATAAGTCCTAAAGCAAATCCTTATTCTCCAAAACCTTACCAGCAGAAAATGGCCATTCCAAAATCCTAGAGAATCATAGAACAAGAAGAAAAAGAGAACCTGGGTCCCTGGATGACATGGAGAGAAAATGCTTACATGTTCTGCAGGCAAGTAAGAGAGAAATACATTTCAAACTTGTGTGTGACTCACTGTATTGGTTTCTTTCCTTTCTTTCTTTTTTTTTTTTTTTTTTGAGATGGAGTCTCACTCTGTCACCCAGGCTGGAGTGCAGTGGGGCAATTAAGGCTCACTGCAAGCTCCGCCCCACCGGATTCGCGCCATTCTCCTGGCTCAGCGTCCCGAGTAGCTGGGACTACAGGCGCCCGCCAACCGCCTGGCTAATTTTTTGTATTTTTAATAGAGACGGCGTTTCACTGTGTTAGCCAGGATGGTCTCGATTTGGCCTGGAGTTTTCTTTTTTGAAAGGTTTTTAATCATTAATTCAATTATTGTAGTAATTACAGTACCTTTTGTACTGTCTGTTTCACCTTGGATGATGTTAGCAGTTTTTGACTTGTTAAGAATTAGTCCATTTCGCCGGGCGCGGTGGCTCACGCTTGTAATCCCAGCACTTTGGGAGGCCGAGGTGGGCGGATCACGAGGTCAGGAGATCGAGACCACAGTGAAACCCCGTCTCTACTAAAAAAAAAAAAAAAAAAAAAAAAAAAAGAATTAGTCCATTTCATGTAAATTTATATGCATAAGTTGTTTGGAATATTCCCTCAATATTCTTTAATGTGTTGGGGGGTAAGTGGTGATATTCCCTGTTTTACTTCTTTTCTTTTTCGTTTTTCGTTTGTATGTTTGTTTGTTTGTTTGTTTGTTTTTTGAGATAGGGTCTCACTCTGTTTCCCAGGCTGGAATGCAGTGACACAATCATGGCTCATTGCAGCCTTAACCTCTTGGGCTCAAATGATCCTCCCACCTCAGTCTCCTAAGCAGCTGGGACTACAGTTGTGCATCATCATGCCCAGATGATTTTATTTTTTATTATTATTTTTTTGAGACAAAGTCTCTTTCTATCCAAGCTAGAGTGCAGTGGCACGATCTCAGCTCACTGCAAGCTCCTCCTCCCCAGTTCACGCCATTCTCCTGCCTCAGCCTCCGGAGTAGCTGGGACTACAGGCGCCCGCCACCACGCTGGGCTAAATTTTTGTATTTTTAGTAGAGACGGGGTTTCACCGTGTTAGCCAGGATGATCTCGATCGCCTGACCTTGTGATCCTCCTGCCCCAGCCTCCCAAAGTGCTGGGATTGCAGGAGTGAGCCACCACACCCAGCCTTTTTTTTTTTTTGTGGAGTCTGGGTCTCATGATATTGCTGGGGGTGGTCGCAAACTCCTGGGATCAAGTGGTCCTCCAGGCTTGGCCTCCCAAAGTGCTGGGATTACAGGTGTGAGCCACTGCAATTGGCCATTTACCTCTTTTATTTCTGATGTTGTCATTTGTATCTTCTCCTTTTTTTATTATTCTGCAGTTTTGATGAAGTTTTATCAATTTTATTGACTTTCCAATGACTATATTTTAACTTTCTATGTTTTTACTGATTTAAATTTTATTTATATTCTTTATTATCTGCTTCCTTTTGCTAAATTGGTTTTATTTTGTTGTTGTTGTTTGTCTTCTTTCCAGTTTCTTAATGTGGAAATCTATACTACTGATTTGAGATTTTGTTTTAGGATTAAGTACTGAATGCTATAAATTTCCCCCTAAACACTGATTTGGCTGCATCCAAAAAGTTTTAATATATCGTATTTTCATTTTCACTTAGTCCAAATTTTTTTCTTGAGACTTTTTTGACCTTGAATTAATTAGAAATATAGATAATATTTGTTAATCTATCTTCAAATTCACTAGCCCCACTGTTATTTCCATTCTGCTGTTGAGCTTTTAATTTTCAGTTATTGTATATTTTAGATCTAAATTTTTCATTGAGTTTTTCTTTATATCTTCTATTTATCTGTTGAGGCTTTCTACCTATCCACTTATTTCAAGAGTGCTCACTATTATTTGGTGCAGCATTTTGATAATAGGTCCTTTACATCTTTTGTCAAGTAATTTCAATATCTGTTTTGTGTTAGAGTTGGCATCTGTTTATACTCTTTTTCGTTGTGAGCTAAGATATTCCTGATTCTTCAAATGCTCACTAACTTCGTATTCTATCTTAGACATTTCCTTTTTTGTTGTTGTTGTTTGAGATGGAGTCTCGCTCTGTCCCCCAGGCTGGAGTGAGTGGTGCAATCTTGGCTCACTGCAAGTTCCGCCTCCTGGGTTCCTGCCATTCTCCTGCCTCAGCCTCCCGAGTAGCTGGGACTACAGGTACCTGCCACCACGCCTGGCTAATTTTTTGTATTTTTTAGTAGAGACAGGGTTTCACCATGTTAGCCAGGATGGTCTCGATCTCATGACGTCGTGATCCACCTGTCTCGGCCTCCCAAGGTGCTGGGATTACAGGCGTGAGCCACTGCGCCTGGCTGACATTTTCAGTATTTTGTTTGAGCCCTTGTATCTTGTTTAAATCTTGTTAAATAGGGGAAGTGTTGGCATTTTCGTTTGAGTTGGCAATTAACAAGATTATGTTCAGATCCTTCAAGCGTGTGCTGTGATTTTAATATCAGTTCAGTTTTAACATCATTGTAATGCTATTAAGAACTATCCTATGTGAATACCACTCAGTTGCCTGTCTGGGACTAACAATACTCTCTCCATGAGATCAGTTCTCAAAGTCTTTGACATGCTTTTTAGGTCCAGTCATCCCATGTACTGCTCAAGAGTGAGCCCAGGGGATCGTAAACAAATTTGTGAAGTTGCTTTCCCGAGCTCCTTCTACTCCATGATCGCTGCTGCACTTTCCAGTTCCCTGAAGCTCCCCTTTTCTGTGCTTTGTCCTCAAAGCTGGATGTTCAGTTATATTTTAGGCTGAAGAAATTCTAAGCCAGGGTGCAGAGTATAAAAGACACAGGTTGCCAAAAAAATTCTCAAGAAATTAATACTTTTAGAATCTGAAAGTTTCCATAATAAGAAAACCCTTTTACTATTCGTTTGAATAGCAAATATTTCATAATGAGAATACCAGGTTGTGGACATACACACAATTATATGCTAGCCTTTGTAGTTTGCAGTTTTCACATATTAGGAAAAATCTAAAACTTTTTAAATGAGATGATTGACCTTAAATAAAATTTGGGTATATTTTACATTTGGTGCCTCTAACATTCTTTTCTCCTGTCCATTGTTCTCACCTTCTACCTCTAAAGTCTATTCTTTGCTTCTCTTCTCTCACCTGCAGTTAACTAATTGCTTAAAAAATCAGCAGATTACATTTTAAGATGTTATTTCTCCCAGGAATATTTGCATTTCAATAAGTTTCCCCTGTAGTTTAAATCTTTGAGAGCCAAAGGAATAAGTCTTTAATGATGAAAATGAAAGGTCAAGGGGTGAAGCATTTAGTTGCATAAGCCCTTTATGCTCTCCTGTATACCTGCTCATTTCAGGGAAATCCTTTCATTCATCTCACGTGGGAATGAGATAAAAGAGACAAATAAGGAAAAACACAAATGCAAGTACAAGTTACTTGCGGTGCTTCTAGATATCTTTCCTAAAAGTTATTACTCAAGCAATTTCTTTCCCATATAAGTAGGTGAAAGGTGAAGCAATTTGCATATCATTTTATTATTTCATTAACTATGCAACGGTGTGAACTGTAAAGTAAATGTGAACATTCTGGAAAAGTACTTAAAGTATAACACAATGCATCTACATGTTTCTATCTACATTTATGATTATTTAATATAATCAACTAATTCTGTTTAGTATGAATATATTATACAATTTTCCTATATACAAATTGGCAGATTAAATTTAATTAAGGCTATTTATTGAAAAAAATACAGTACCTTGTAAAACTAGGGCCAAAATTTAATATATACATTTGCCAGTGTGCAACACATTTTTTAAATCTCATATTATACCACTTTAAATCCCACATCAGTATGTATGTGTGTATATATATGTATTTGAATATATAGTTTATTTTATATAAATGTAAAAGATTATACAAATACACTGCAGTACCTCCATTAAAATTAAGATTTTTATCATAATTTCAGCGTATAGAGTTGACAAAGGCATAAACATTCACAAAGGAAAAATTTAGAAAAACTCAACCATAGGATGTACTTGGGGTTTTACTATATCTGAAAATTAGCATGAGCCTTCTAAATAACTTGACCTGCACACCTATCCAGCATCTCTAACATATAATCATTAAATCATTCCTATCAATAATCCTCTCTTTTGCATCATTAGACTTTATTTTGTTGTTATCCTCATTCCCGTGTTCTAATTATACTCATAAAGAGCTAATTTCATTGGAGTGGTATCCTTAGCTGCTTGCTACCTGTTGACCTAAAGGAAAAAACTGAAGCAAACTTAAAAAATTAGAATTTATTTGGGCCATGTTTGAGATTTACAACCAAGAAGCAAAGATTCAAGTTGCCTGATAAGCAGAAGTTACAAGTAAATTGTTATTATTTTGTATTTTTCTGTTTTAAAATTTTCATTGATGTTTACTAATACATTTTATTTTATTTTTTATATATTTAGGGAGTACAAGTGCAGGTTTCCTACATGCATATACTGCATAGTGGTGAAGTCTGGGCTTTTAGTGTACCCATCGACCAAAGAGTGAAACATTGTACCCAATAAGTAGTTTTTCAACTCTCACTCCCATCTCACCCTATTTGTAGTTTCCAGTGTCTATTACTTCACTCTGTATGTGCATGCCTACCCATTGTTTAGTTCCCACTTATAAGTAAGTACGTGAGGTATTTGACTTTCTCTTTCTGAGTTATTTCACTTAGGATAATGGCCTGCATTTCTCTCCATGTAGCTGCGAAATATATGATTTCATTCTTTTCTATGGCTGAGTAGTATAAATGGTATAAATACGTATCACATCTTCTTTACCCAATCCTTCATTGATAGACACCGAGTTTGATTCCGTATCTTTGCTATTGTGAATAGTGCTGTGATAAACACATTAGTGTAGGTATGTTTTTGATATAATGATTTCTTTCTCTTTGAATATATACCCAGTAGTGAGATTGCTGAATTGATTGGTAATTCTATTTTTCATTTATTAGAGAAATCTCCACAGTATTTGTAAGGTTCTTGTATTTGTTCAAAGCCCGAGAGCACGCCAACAGAAAACATAAGGGGTGTGGAGCAACATGCTGTTTTAATGAGCGCCTGGGTGCAGACTGGCTGAGGCCTAAAATGGCATCAGCACCAAATGAAGACGGGGCAGGGATTTTATGGTCTCCTGTAAAAAGGAAATGTCCCAGTCTGACGTGACTGGTACATAGTACGCAGACGGCCTCTTTCTCAATCTTCAGGGATACGTGTCTTCTGGCCAGGGTAGGTGTCTTCCGGCTTTCTCAATCTTCAGGGATACATGTCTTCCAGCCAGGGTAGGTGTCTTCCGGCCGGCTGTCTTCCTGCTTCTGCTATCTTGCTGGCACATGCTGCTGGCGCAAGTAGCCTTGCACCTTGGGACGGGGCCTGAGAAGGGAGGAGTTACTCATCCTTTCAAGCTTTCAGGCCCTGAGGAGAATCTTCCATTCCTGTCTATTTGGTTATAGAAAAAAGGGAAAAGGGGCGAGTTTCTCAATAACTACTTCAGGTGTGACATAGGGGGTGGCACCTTGGAAAAAGAAAACCTTAATTTTGGGGGATATTCTTGAGAGATGGGTTAGTATCCATGGTGTCATAACAGGAGCATTGTCTGGATTGTCTAGCAGCTAACTGTAGTTTCAACAAGAGTTTTAATGGCTTTTATTATTAGTGGAATAATATAGGGGAGAAACAGGAGGAACCCAATGATGAAGATTACTGTCCCTACCAGCTTTTTAAATCCTCCTAAATTAAAAAACCACCATCCTAGAAGGTTTGTTGGGTCCCATCCCTTCCAGGTTTGGACTGATATATGGGCTACTTTTCTGATGTTTGAAGTGATTTCTAGTACTGCTTCTCCGTTATTGTCTATGTTAAGACAACAATTGGAGATATTAAACTTGCCACAGGCCCCACCCTCTTCTGCTAATAAGCAGTCTAGTGCTAGCCTGTTTTGATAAATTGCCGCACGCATTTGGTTTTGTTGTTGTGTGAGCATTTCCAGGGCTAAGGTGGTTTGCTTAGTGATTAGAACAGCCTGTAGTCTAATTATTCTATTTAGCATATATATAGGAGGGTGATAACCCCATGAACCATCCTCAGCCCAAGTGACAGGAACACAATATTCGATGATCCGTTGCAGAGGCCATTCATCTTCTTGCCATCTTTGGCTTCCTCCTACCTTTAAGGATCATTTTTCTTTGTTTAGGTTATTATATACAGGGACTCCGAGGATGTTCCTGCTGTTAGTGTTTTGGAGGAAGTAGTAGCCTTGGGGCTACCAGGTGGGGAGTCCTTGGAATCTCACTGCAGTTGTCGCGCTGAGTATCACAGTGTCAGGGCCTGTCCACTTTGGTTGTAGCTTTTGGTGAGGGTCGGACTGGCAGATAAACACGTCTGTGCCTGCAAGACAGTTACGCTGAGAGGACAGGAAGGTGTCAACAGGGAGAGGCATGGCCTCATTTGCTGCTTCACGAGCGAAAGACCATGTCTGGATTAAGGAGGGGGGGTAATTCCCGAGTGGCTCAGAGTCTGATAAGGGTGGAGGTCCTAAGATAAAAGTTCAGCCATGCGTGACTTTAAAGGGACTATAAAAAGAGGGTGCTTTTGGTGTTGCGCAGAGTCTTATGAGGGCGAAAAGGAGATGTTTTGTCCATGACTGGAGGGTTTCTGGAGCCAGCTTGGTGAGCTGCACTTTAAGGACTGAGTTAATTTTTTCAACTTTGCCTGAAGATTGAGGCCTGTAGGGTGTGTGAAGAACCCACTTTATTCTTAAGGATGTAGAGATGTCTTGGGTAATTTGGCTGATGAAGGTGGGCCTGTTATTGGACTGGATGGATGTTGGGAGTCCAAAATGGGGAATTACATGCATGACGAGAGTTTGTGTGAGGATATTTGCACCTTCTGAAGTTGTTGGGAATGCTTCTACCCACCCGAAGAAAGTACAGACAAAGACTAGAAGACAGCGGAGCCGTTTATCGGGCAGCATGTGAGTGAAATCTACTTGCCAATCTTGCCCAGGTACCTGGCCCCAGGCTTGGTGGGTAGGAAAAGGCAGCAGCCAGAGGGAGCCCTGGGGTGACACTGTGTGGCAGATAGAGCAGGACTGGGTAATTTCTCGAACATGGCTGGAAAGGTGAGCACAAGTGAGAACAGGGCAGAGAAGTTGCAGGAGAGGTTTGTAACCGACATGGAAAGAGTTGTGGAGGCTTTGGAGGATAGAGATCGTCTGAGAGTGAAGAAGAACAAAGCACCCTTCCTTGACATACCATGGTCCCTGCCTTTGAAGGTTTTGGGCTCGGAAGTCCTCCTTTTCTTCCAAGAAGTAAAGTGGAGAGAACAAGGACAGAGACAGAAACTGGCCTTGCACGGGTTGTAGGGCTACTTGTTTGGCTACCTGATCTGCTAGTGCATTTCCAGTTGATATAGGATTGTCTGGGGATTGGTGGCCCCTGCAATGAATGATGGCAACTTTCTGTGGGAGCCTGGCAGTTTGAAGGAGCTTGCTAATGAGAGAGCCATTTATGATAGGAGTGTTTTTTTGCAGTTAGGAAACTCCGTTCTTTCAAGATGGATGAGTATGAGTGCAATATGTGGAACGCATAATGAGAATTTGAATCTATGTTTATCTGTTGTCTGGCTGCTACAGCGAGAGCACAAGTGAGAGCAGTGAGTTCAGCGTTTTGGGAGGTGGTGCCTAGGAGGAGCAGATTGGCTTCAGTAGTGTGAGGGAGTGACACTATAGCATAGCCAGCATGTCAGCATCCTTGATATCAGATGGAGCTGCCATATACAAACCAAGTAAAGAGACATCTGGAAGGTTAGGTTTGGAAAAGGCATAAGAAAGATTTGAACAGTGTTCACACAGAAGTGTGTAGGGTCTTGGGTGGTTGTAGCTTCAGGTAAGAGCATGGCTGGGTTTAGACAGGAGCTGGTTAGCATGGTCATGTGGGGAGTTTCTATGAATAGAGCATACAGCTGGAGGAGCCGTGAGGCAGAGATGAGACTTAGTACACTGTGGTGAGCTAGCATGTCTCTGATGTTATGGGTTGAATAAACTGTTAGGTTGGCATGGAGAGATAGTTTTAGGCTTTCAAGGGTGAGGACAGCAGCTGTCACCAATGCTCAGAGGCAGGCAAGCCATCCGAGAACTGTGGCTTCAAGCTGTTTAGAGAGGTAGGCAACAACCTGGAGGGTGGGGGCTGTCTCTGAAACCCTGAGATAGTATGCAACAGGTGAGCTAACAGTGAAAGGTGGGTGTCAGGGTTTTCCCACATAAAGGCAAAGAGGTTTTGGGAATAAGGGTGTAAAGGAATTGTGAAAAAAAGCATCCTTTAAGTTTAGAACAAAAAAATGGGTGATATTGGAGGGAATTGCGGAAAGGAAAGTATATGGGTTAGGAACCACTGACATACTGGGAATACAGCTTGGTTAATGAGCCTGAGGTCCTGGACTAATTAACACTTAGACTGGGTTAGAACACCTAATGCAACTCCATGCCATTTGTAGGTATAGAGGGAGAAAGGTTTGGTGAGGTCTGGGAGAGTGAGGACAGAGGCTGAAATGAGACCCTTTTGGAGTAGATGGAAAGGTTGGGTAATAGGCTGTGCAGGTTTTAAAGGCTCATGGAGAGGGCCTTTAGCAGCTTAGTATAATGGTTTGGCAAGTAGAGTGAAGGAGGGAACCCAGAACTTAAAATATCCTGCTAATCCTAGAAAAGAGAGAATTTCTTGTTTAGTTTGCGGAGGCAGGAGAGACTGGAGGAGGGATATGTGGTTGGTTGTGAGCCCTCGGGTTCGCGGGGTAAGAGTTAGGCCTAGATAGGTGACTGAGGGAGTGAATATTTGTGCTTTCTTAGGGGATACCCAATACCCCCGTTCTGCCAAGAACTTTAAAAGAGAGATAGTATGGGTGTGGCAGTCTCTTTGAGGGGCTACACGGAAGCAGATCATCAACATATTGAAGGAGAGTGGACAGTTTTAGGGATAAGATACAGAGATTGTGAGCAAGGGCCTTTCCAAAAAGGTGGGGGCTGTCTCTGAAACCTTGAGGTGGTACGCACCAGGTGAGCTAACATGAAAGGTGGGTGTCAGGTTTTCCCACGTAAAAGCAAAGAGGTTTTGGGAATCAGGGTGTAAAGGAATTGTGAAAAAAAGCATCCTTTAGGTTTAGAACAGAAAAATGGGTGGTATTGGAGGGAATTGCGGAAAGGAAAGTATATGGGTTAGGAACCACTGACATACTGGGAATACAGCTTGGTTAACGAGCCTGAGGTCCTGGACTAATTAAGTTCCATCTGGCTTTTTAACCGGTAGAACTGGTGTGTTAAAAGGGGAGTTTGTTGGGCAGAGTAGGTGACTGGCAAGGAGGCGAAAAATGATAGGCTTTAGGTCTGCCAGAGTGGCTTGGGGGATGGGATACTGCATCTGTGATAGGAACTAGGTGGGCTCTCTAAGGTTAATGCAGACGGGGGTGTGGTGTTCTGCAACTGAGGGTGTGGAAGTATCCTAAACAGCGGGATTAACTACAGATGGGGGATAGGGAAAAGTTGCATGTTTTAAGGTGGGAGGTTGGAGGAGTAGAAGAAAGTTAGATGCCCCGGAGGGGTCTGGGTTGATGTATAGGGTACTATGGGGAATATGGAGTGGAGAATAGTGTGGAGTTTTGAAAGGATGTCTCTTCCTAGGAGTGGAGTTGGGCATAAGGGCAGGACTAAGAGAGAGTGAGTGAAGGAAAAGGTACGAAGGGAGCAGAAAAGTGGAGGAGTGGCTTGGGGTTTGGAGACTTGTCCATCAATTCCCACAACAGAGACTTGGGAGGACTGGGTGGGTCCTGAGAAATTAGGTAAAGTAGAGTAGTTTGGCCCGGTATTAATGAAAAAACATACTGGCATACCTGCCACCATCAGAGTTACCCTTGGCTCGAATGAAGAGATGGTAGTTGCTGGGGCATCCGTTCCAGGGCACCATCAGTCTTCAGCAGCAAGGTCAATGAGATCTGAGTAGGAGGTTTTGGCTGGCTTAGGAAGGGATAGGGGCAGTCCTTGAGGAGGCCACTCACAGTCTGACTTCCAGTGGGGTCTTCCGCAGAGGGGGCATGGCCTGATGGGCTTACCTGGGTTGGGGCATTGTCTGGACCAGTGGCCTTCATTGCCACACTTGAAACAGGTGTCAGGTGAAGGTGGATTGCTAGGAGGCTTCTGTGGGGAGCTGCTGCCCCATGGGCCTGCAGGGCCCCTGATGGCGGAGGCAAGAATTTGAAACTCTGCCTGTTTTTGCCTTTTACTTTCCTCATCACAATTGTTAAAGACTTTGAAGGCTAAATTAAGAAGGTCTCGTTGTGGGGTTTGAGGGCCGTCATCAAGCCTCTGAAGCTTGCGCTGGATATCGGGGGTGGATTGGGAGATGAACCAAAGGTTTAGGATAGTGGTTCCTTCTGGGCTGGCTGGGTCTAGGTTGGTATACTTTCTTATGACTTCAGTTAAATGAGAGAGAAAAAGGGCTGGTTTTTCGTCAGGACCTTGGGTGATTTCTGAAAGTTTTTCAGTTTACTGCTTTATGGGCCCCCTTTTTGAGTCCTGCAAGGAGACACACAATCATGTGGTCTCAAGGCGGCATCCAGAGGCCCCGTCTTGATAATCCCACTGGGGGTCCTGGTTGGGGACCGCCTCTGCACCAGTAGTCTGGGCAAAAGCTTGGTGATGAATTGTATCAGCATGCGCCTGAGCTAGAGTCCAGATACAGTCCCGGTCTTCTGGGGTTAGGGTGGAAGAGAGTGTAACGTAGAGGTCATGCCAGGTTAGTTCATAAGACTGGGTAAAGTATTGAAACTCCCTAATATAAGAGGTAGGGTCTTCTGGGAATGAACCGAGTCTTTTGTTAATTTGAGAGAGGTCAGTGAGGGAGAAGGGAATATGAACTCTAACAATACCTTCAGCTCCTGCTACTTCCTAAAGGGGGCACTCTAGCACCAGCGCTGAAGTAAGGGTGGGGCATAGGCCAAAGATGGCGCCTGAGAGAGTGAGTGGGAGAGAAGGAAGAAGCTAGAAGTGGTTCCTGCTGAGGGTTTGAACGGGGGAAGAGGGGTTGAATTAACAGGCAATGGAGGATAGATAGGTGCGTAAGGTGGTGGGATGGGTTTACAAGCCTCAGGAGAGGGCAGTAGGGGAGGAAAATGGGTACAGGCAATACTAGAATTGTCCTGAGGAGAGGACAGTGTAGGAAAAGAGGTGGATACTGCTGACTGGGAAGACAGCGGCTGGGAAGATGGCAACTGAGAAGATGGCGACTGGGAAGATGTCAGCTGAGAAGATGGCAGCTGAGAAGATAAAAAGGAAGCTGGGGGGGGGTAAAGAAGACAGTTGAGAGGGAGATGTAGGGGCTGGGAGGGGTGGACAGCAGTCTGCTGGATCCAACGAGGATAAAGAGGCAGGGTTGGGGCCGGGCGCAGTGGCTCATGCTTGTAATCCCAGCACTTTGGGAGGCCGAGGCGGGCGGATCACGAGGTCAGGAGATCGAGACCACGGTGAAACCCCGTCTCTAATAAAAATACAAAAAATTAGCCGGGCGTGGTGAGCCTCAGAGAGGCTGAGGCAGGAGAATGGCGTGAACCTGGGAGGCGGAGCTTGCAGTGAGCCAAGATTGCACCACTGCACTCCAGCCTGGGCTACAGAGCGAGACTCCATCTCAAAAAAAAAAAAAAAGAGGTAGGGTTGGGAGGAGAAAGGTGATTAGGGCAGCGAGAATGGAGGGGAAGGATTAGAACAGGTGAGCAAGAATTGCAGAGGTCAGGCTGTGATCTGAGTGCAAAAAGGCCTGGTCATAAGGAATTTCTCCCCATTTCCCCATTTGTTGGCAATAATTGTGTAAATCAGTTAAAATTGTAAAGTCGAATGTTCCATTTGTGGGCCATTTGGACCCATTATCCAATTCGTATTGTGGCCAGACTGAATTGCAAAAACAGACAAAGCGCTTAGGGTGGATATCTCGCCTGTGGCCTAAGGTTTGCAGGTTTTTATGAGGCAGCCCAGAAGACCGTCCTTTGGAATGGAAGACTGGGAATTTCCCGTAACAGAGGGTAGGCTCAGGAGAACAGGGAAAAGGAGACAGTCCTGGATGCCAGAGGGAGACGATAAAAGGAGTGACTGTCACTGCTGTCTTTTTCATTCCCGGAATGGGATCAATGGCTTAGAGGTGTTCCCCTAAGACCAAATGATTAGCGAGTGCCTGGTACATGCCAGAGCCTTCTTGAACCAACATTGGATTTTTGGACCGGAGAAACCGAGAGGCCATGTGGATTTTTCCCTGTTAATGGGGTTCCTGGGAAACTTACCGGTAGGCGAGATCAGTGACCCATGTGCATGCACGAAAAGGCGACTGGAGGCTGAGGAGCTTCCTTTGTCTTGCCGCTGTGGCCTGCCCTCCAGGATGGAGGGTTAGGTCCACAGGGGACGCAGACCTGAGCCCCTCCCAGGTTTCGGCACCAGATGTAAGGTTCTTGTATCAGTTCAAACACCGAGAGCACGCCAACAGACAACACGAGGCGGTGTGGAACAACATGGTTTTTTGTTGTTGTTGTTTTGTTTTGTTTTTTGTTTTTTTTTGTTTTTGAGATGGAGTCTCACTCTGTCTCCCAGGCTGGAGTGCAGTGGCACGATCTCAGCTCACTGCAACCTCCGCCTCCTGGGTTCAGGTGATTCTCCTGCCTCGGCCTCCCAAGTAGCTGGGACTACAGGCGCTTGCCACCACGCCTGGCTATTTTTGGTATTTTTAGTAGAGACGAGGTTTCACCATGTTAGCCAGGATGGTCTCAGTCTCCTGACCTCATGATCCACCTGCTTTGGCTTCCCAGAATGCTGGGATTACAGGCGTGAGCCACCGCACCCAGCCCAGCAACATGTTGTTTTAATGAGCACTTGGGTGCAGGGGGGCTGAGGCCTAAAATGGCATCAGCACCAAATGAGGATGGAGCAGGGGTTTTATGGTCTCCTGTAAACAGGAAGTGTTCCAGTCTGATGCGACTGCTACATAGTACCTGGACGGCCTCTTTTTCAATCTTCAGAGGTATGTGTCTTCCAGCAAGAGCAGGTGTCTTCCGGCCGGCTCTCTTCCTGCTTCTGCTATCTTGCTGGCACACGCTGCTGGTGCAAGTAGCCTTGCACCTTGGGACTGGGCCTGAGAAGGGAGGAGTTATTCATCCCTTCAAGCTTTCAGGCCCTGGGGAGAATCTTTCAGCATTCTCCATGAATGTTATACTAATTTACATTCCCATCAACACTGTATAAGCATTCCCTTTTCTCCACATCCTTACCAACATCTGTTATTTTTAGACTTTTTAAGGATAGCCATTCTGACTGGTGTAAGATGGCTCAAATTTTGGTTTTAATTTGCATTTCTTTGATGTTTATTGATGTTAAGCACTTTTTCATATGTTTGTTGGCCGATTGTATGTCTCCTACTGAAAAATGTCTGTTTATGTTCTTTGCTTGTTTTTAATGGGGTTATTTGTTCTTTTCCTGTTAAGTTGTTTGACTTCCTTGTGAATTCTTGATATTAACTCTTGTTGGATGCATCATTTGCAAGTATTTTTTCCCATTCTGTAGACTGTCTGTTTACTCTGTTGATTATTTCTTATTCTGTGCAGAAGGTTTTAGTTTAATTAAGTCTCGTTTGTCTATTTTCATTGTTTTTACTTTTGAGAATGCAAAAATCCTCAACAAAATATTAGCAAATATAATTCAATAGAACATCAAAAAGATAACACACTATGATCAGGTGGGATTTATCCCAGGGATACAAGGATGGTTCAACATACACAAATCAATAAACATGACACATAACATAAACAAAATTAAGCATAAAAACCATATGATCATCTCAACAGATGCAGAAAAAGCATTCAATAAAATTCAGCATTTCTTCATGATAAAAATTGTCAACAAACTAGGCATAGAAAGAACATACCTCAACATAATAAACACCATATATGACAAACCCACAGCCAACATTATGCTTAATGGAGAAAGCTGAAAGCATTCCCTCTAAGAATTAGAACAAGACAAGGATGCCTATTTTCACCACTCTTACTCAACATAGTTCTAGGAGTCCTGACCAGAGAAATCAAGCAAAAGAAAAAAAGAAACATCCAAATTGGAAAAAGAAAGTCAAATTTTCTCTGTTCACTGACAGTGTGATCCTATATCTAGAAAACCCTAAAGACTCCACCAAAAAAACTCTTAGAGTTGATAAATGAATTCAGTAGTTTCATGATGTAAAATTAACATACAGAAATCAGTAGCATTTTTATACATCAATAATAATCTAGCAGAGGACCAAATCAAGAAGGCAATTTACAAAGCTACCAAAAAAGTAAAATGCCTAGGAATATATTTAACCAACAAGGTGAAAAATCTGTATAAGAACTATAAAACACTGAAGAAAGAAATCATAGATGACACAAACAAATAAAAAAAAAATCCCATGCTCATGATTGGAAGAATCAACATCATTAAAATGACCGTATTGCCCAAAGGAATCTAAGATTCAATGCAATCTCTGTCAAATTACCAATGTCATTTTTTACAGAATTAGAAAAAGCATTTCTAAAATTCATATAGAACCAAAAAGAGCCTAATAGCCAAAGCAATTCTCAGCGAAAAGAACAAAGCTGGAGGCATCACATTACCTGACTTCAAATTATATTACAAGGCTACAGTAACCCAAACAAGATGATACTAATATAAAAGTAGACACACAGATGAACAGAACAGAATAGAGAACCCAGACATAAAGCCACACACCTACAACCAACTGATCTTTAACAAAGTCAATAAAAATATACACTGGGGAAGTGGCACCCTATTCAATAAATGGTGCTGGGAAAATTGGATAGCCACATGCAGAATAATGAAACTGAACACACACCTCTCACAATACATAAAAATTAACTCGAGATGGATTAAAGACCTAAACGTAAAATCTGAAACTATAAAAATCCTAGAAGAAAACCTGAGAAAAACTCTTGGACACTGGCCTAGACAAGTGGATTTTTAAAGGAAAAGAAGGGGCAGTTCCTACATTGTTTACTAAGAATTTACATTAAAACAACAAGCAATTGATTGGCTGTACATTATTCTTTGTATCACAAATTCTGGAAACATAAGATAATGGCTGAGGCAACTAGTCAGGAATGAAATGTTTTTAAACAATTGTCCCCAGGCATGGGTGTAGAGGGCATAACTAAAGTTCCATACTCATGTTTCTCTGGGCCTGGTAAATTTTGTATATCTCACATAATTCTCAGATTGTTCTGAGCTAGTTTTCTTTTTCATGTCCGTCTGTTGGTTAAAAATCTTCCCATAGAAGCATTGATGATCACCCTCTGCTGAGATTAG
Organism: Hylobates moloch; assembly: GCF_009828535.3. Taxonomy (NCBI): domain Eukaryota; kingdom Metazoa; phylum Chordata; class Mammalia; order Primates; family Hylobatidae; genus Hylobates; species Hylobates moloch. The sequence goes on along the minus strand of NW_026652288.1, from coordinate 82,890,025 downwards.
AGTAATAGATACTTTTGCCGGGTGCAGTGGCTCACGCCTGTGATCCCAGCACTTTGGGAGGCTGAGGCAGGTGGATCACAAGGTCAAGAGATCGAGACCATCCTGGCTAACACAGTGAAACCCTGTCTCTACTAAAAATACAAAAAAATTAGCTGGGCGTGGTGGCGGGCACCTGTAGTCCCAGCTACTAGGGAGGCTGAGGCAGGAGAATGGCATGAACCCGGGAGGCAGAGCTTGCAGTGAGCCAAGATAGGGCCACTGCACTCCAGCCTGGGTAACAGAGTGAGACTCCGTCTCAAAAAAAAAAAAAATAGATATTTTTTATCCCTCAGTTCTGGGGAGACTCATTCCTCAATAGTCCGCAGTCACTGAATTTTTTAACAGTTATCATTTTTTTAATCATCTGTAGTCTTCAAAATTTCATAATTTTTGTTTTATTGGAAAAAATAAAACAACGAGAGATAAAAACCTATTCCTTTGAGAAGTCAACTAAAAATTATAATTACATTGAGGCCCTTCTTTACAGACTTGTTATGGCAGGAAATATTCAGGATTCAGTCCAAATTGTAAGAAAATAATGAAAACTCAAAAACGACGGTCAGGGTTAGAATTTAACAACAAGTGTACTATAGTTGTCTTCTGAAACCTACTTTTCTTCTGTCTCACATCTCCCTTTTCTACCAAAAGAGAAATCAGAATAAGACCAATTTATCGGTAAAATAAGTTCTAGACTTGTGCTATTTAGTCTGATTATTTGCATGAAGTTCAACAAAAATAGTGATTGACCATATAGGCTCCTTTTAAATTGGCTTTGCTAGAACTTTTTCATAAGGAATCTCAGATTAGACTTTTTTAAGCCTTTTGAAACTAATAAGCCAAGGCAACAATTCACCAGACTGTGCCTATAATACCTGTACAGAAGTAGAAGAGGATATTAATGCTTCTTTTGGGTTTATTTACAGTTCTGATTCTGAATCTCTTTATACAAGCACACTCATTTGAAGAAAAAATAATTTGATTCTGTGTCACTCTGCAACTAGAACCTAAGTCATTAATTGGCTGAAACTGCATACACTGGGCTAGAGAAATGGACTTGTGAGAATGTAAGTCCAGTGCATAATATTGAACCCCAACAAACTGGAATTATTTAGGTATTTATCCAACATTTATTTGGAGATAATACTGAGCACAATGAGAGAAAGGGATATAGAGGAAAGAGCACTTTCTTAGTGTTACCAGGAAGTGAAGGATCCTAGGTTCTTGTCTTCTTGAAGGAAATAATTCAGCCAAGAGACCAATTGGTAAAGGAGCCAAAAATGTTTATTAAGGAAATAAAGGTACACTCCAAGAGAGGAGCAGGCTCACATGGCTAGGAATAGTCCTGAGAGTTCTGTGCTGATGTTTTTATTATGTCAGACTTTTTCTTTAAGTTCCCACCTCTATCTTAAGTCTCTGCCTTTTTCTTGTTTCCTGCTTCTGTCTTAAGTCTCTGCCTTTGTTATCCCCTAGTTCCTGCCCAGGTTTGTTGGATTCTCCCTTGCTGTCAGTAGATGTGCATGTGTGGGGCCTGATGATCAATATGAATCATACCTAATGGTAGTGTTGCTAATTACTGCCACCCCAGGAAGGTCATATAGTGGTCAAATCTGTAATTATTTTGCCTGCACGTCTTTCAGGAATTTTCCTTTTGTCCCTTGTCCCTTCTTATCAGCATGTAGCTAGCTACATTCTGACCAGCTCAATCATAGAATGAGTAATTACTGGGTGTCTTAGGGGTGTTCTGTTGTGCCATAGGTATTTCCCTTCCTCTCTGCTCAGTTAGCATGCATGTTTGGGGTGGTCTCTGGGATGCAAGACTTTCTAGATCTTCCTCCCCTGGGAGCTCCCTTTCCTGCTCATGTCTGTCTGCCTACTCTAACAGTAATGTTTAGTTTGTCTTCTATTTCCCTGAAAAATTCATCTTTGGTGAAAAAGTCTCAAACCATCATTCATTAAAGAAAATAAAAACTTTTTGGCTAACCAGGCCCACCTTCCTTAAAGGCAGTGTATTGATTATCTATTGCCACTCAAGCCCACCTCTTGCAATCTTACCTTCAGCTCCAAGTGGCTCATCAAAATATTTTCATACGTTCATATTCTACCTGTACCAGACCAGGCCCACAAATATACTTTTGCTCATTTTGTAATATTTCTAGTGCTTTAAAAGTGTTTCCATCCTTGCTGCACCTTTGGAAGTTGCCCAGCAACATTTCTTATAGTGTCCATTCAGATTGATACTTCTCCTGCCTTCTCTGTTAAAGTTCCTCTGTTGTATTATTTGGGGGAATACACCTTCAACCATCCCCTTCCACATACATGTATGTTAAACATACATAGTAATCCACAAAGTATCAATTTAATTTATGAAATACGGTTTTCTATGTGGCATCTTTTATTCAGGTCTGTGATTTAGGAGACACAAAATCAACATAAAGGCTGATTATTGCCTTTACTGCAAAGTCTATTATGCACTCTTCTAAAAGGTACTTATATTGGGAAAATGTAATTTTCGAGTGAGTATGTTTTAAATCTACCATGTGCTGGAATATGTTTTAAACTTCTGAGTCTTGGAAGAACTGTGAGTTTTATTCCTAGCTGTACATAGGAGACAGAGAAAATGAGGGGCAATGAAATGGCCTACATATGTAACAAAAAAACTACATAACCAACATTTTTTGTTAGTCCATCTTTGGCATATTTACATAAGGAGAAAAAACAAAACAAAATAAAAACATTTGAAATAGCACAAAGACCCTTGTCTTATTAGCTTTTCAGAAGCTTGTTTGTATAGATGTCATGGTGCTCTGTTTGGAATACAGCCCCAAATCATCACATTCCATTATAATTAACTGGGCAGCATGTGACTGTTCTACTGATGGGCTGATTTTGAGATGGAAATTTTGGAGGAATCCCATCAAATACTGGAGAATGCATACACATTTGGTATAAAGGAATTATAATTAAACTTCAGTCATCCTCTCCTACAGAGAACATTGAATTCGAGTCAAAATTGGCTTCTATTATGTTTAAGTCTATCACAGGCACTGGGGGAAGATCATTAAGACACTAGAGCAATGTGAAATCTGTGGGCAAATGTTCTACTTATTATAACGTGTGGGTGAATTCAAAGCTGTCCCCAGGATGAATGCAAATATAGTCTATTGTGATTCTCACCGGTATAATTGTGCCACTAGAGTAAGGTCTCAGGTCATATAAAGAAACTCCACAGAGTGCCCAGCTCTCTCTCTAGGAGTGCCTACAGAGAATCAAGAAAAATGAGTCATTTTGGATATGAACTTAATCTTCCTCTACTTTTCTCCCTTCCCCACACTTAGAATCAGATTCATTTATCAAGGTTTCCCCATATCCATATAAAAAGCCACTCCCTTCCTGTCTTCTATGAAGCAAAATTGCTTGTGGAAGAGGAAGAAAGCCACCTTTCTGTTGATGGCTTAGGAAGGATGAGCCTACCTTCCTATTACTGTGATTCATTCTTGTCAAGCACCATTAGAAGAGCAAAAGGATAAGTTTGACTCTTCCCCTTTCCACAAATAACATTTACTCTATCTTTTGTGACTTTTATTTTTCTCCAAGGATTATAATTGTTGTTGCTCAGAAAAACTGAAGAAGCCTCAAGATCCCCTTGGCATGTTCCCACCCCCGACTGTTTCTCTCAAAGCACAGGGCAAAGTTGTTGTCTGAAGTTCCCCTATCTGCCTTAAGTCTCTGCCCACCAAGGAGAACAATTTTTTTTCCTCCTCCCTATAATCTCATTATCTATGGCAGACACAAGACAAAGAATGTAATCATACCTGACCCAACTCTTACAAGATAATGCCTCACAAGCTTATTCAGATTCCAAAGAGAACTGTTTATCATTTAACCTCTGTTCTCTATCCATTCATTCTTCCTCAAGAGAATTCCTCTTCTCCCACTTCCCATAACTGGTTTTGTGGGAATCTAAGCCCTTATTCTTTCTGTAACCTCAAGATGGCATATAAGCTTCTGTATCTCCTTGGGAAGTTGAGTCTTCATTCTGAAGCCTCCTGTGTATACACAGTAAGTAAATTTTTATGCCTTTTCTTTAATTAATCAGTCTTTGGTTAGTTGATTTTTCAGGGAAACTTTATAGGGCCAAAGGCCTTGGATCCTACACAATGTCTATTTTAGCATGACATATTCTGTATACACCAATTAAACTAGCTTAGAAGTACTATAAAGAATTGATACAGTCTCACGTATCAATGAGATAGAGCAAAGACCCCTCTTAGGGGCCTGCTGGGACCTCTCCCCAAGCAGAAAATTTAAAAAATACATATCTCTAGTCCCTTTAAAACAATTCTAGGCACCTAGTTAGCAAAAATAAATGAACAACCCGATAACCAAGAAGATGGCAATAACTTCAACAATAGCCTCCCAAGCAAGTCAGAGTCATATGGTGTTTTCGTTGCCTCTGAAAACTAAAAGATTACATCTGAACATACGGACTTGAGTTGTTTTTCAGAAACCTGGACTCTCCAAATGACAAATGCCAAACATTCAGGCCTGGTGGCTCACGCCTGTAATCCCAGCACTTTGGGAGGCTGAGGTGGGCGGATCACAAGGTCAGGAGTTCGAGACCAGCCTGACCAACATAGTGAAACCCAGTCCCTACTAAAAATACAAAAAATAGCTAGGCATGGTGGCAGGCACCTGTAATCCCAGCTACTCAGGAGGCTGAGGCAGGAGAATCACTTGAATCTGGGAGGCAGAGGTTGCAGTGAGCCCAGATCATGCCACTGCACTCTAGCCTGGGTGACAGAGTGAGACTTCATCTCAAAAAAAGAAAGAAAGAAAGAAAGAAAGAAAGAAAGAAAGAAAGAAAGAAAGAAAGAAAAGAAAGAGAAAGAAAGAAAGAAAGAAAGAAAGAAAGAAAGAAAGAAAGAAGAAAGAAAGATGCCAAACATTGTTGCATATACCTCAGATAAGAGAAAAACTAAGAACTAGTATCTGATCACCATTCTTTGCCCTAAATTTCTTCCTGGGGGTCCTGGGGAGCATCACGCCCACAGGCTAAACCTTAACATTCCTTTCTGTTGAACCCCAAGCTTTTAAACAAAGCATTGCTTCCTTAGCCTATTGTAAATCAAAAACAAATCTCTAAATTCACCTATGACTCGTGAGCCCCTACTTCAAGATATCCCACCTTTTTGGGCCAATCAAATATATAAACTCTTCATGTTGATTTATGATTTTGCCTGTAACTTCTGCTTTCTTCAAATGTACTCTTGTCTTAAAAACCATTGCTCGTAAGTCATTGGGGAGTTCAGATCTTCAGCATTAGCTGCCCATCTTCCTTGCTTGGTGACCTATAATAAATGACTCACTTTCTTTTGCTGAAAATCCTGGTGTGTTTGCCTTTTTTTGTGTACCAGGCACACAGATCCAAGCTTTGTTTGGTAACATCAATAATTAAACAGTAGTCTTTGTCTTTACACACGTGTGTGCACACACGCACACACAAACACACACACCCCTTACCTCACAAACAAAAATTAATAGATCCTGGTTCTTTCCATCTAAAGAATCCCTAGATTTTTTTAACACATAGTCCTGAATAATTTCAATTTCCCAATCACCATTAACTTTTGCTCTTTCATTCAGCAGGTAATTTTTAACATATTGCATATAAAACACTGTGCAAAAAGACCGTGAATAAGTAATGTTCTTTTTCATCAAGGAGTATACAGTGAATTGGAGGACAAGTATACACAGTGTGATAAGGGCTATGATACACATGCACAGAAAACAATGGGAGCACAGACAAGGCGCACCTCACCCAGGCTGGCAGAGGTGGTAGTGACAGGAAAGGGGAAGAAACTGTCATGTGTGACCCTTGAAGGACAAACAGAACAAACAGGAGTTAAACATGTGAAAAACAGGAAAGGGTACAAAGAGAAGGGACTTGTCAGCTTTTGTAAGTAACTTGAATTTGGGACCCCAGTTTTTTTATCCATAAAAATTGGATAATAATTATCTAGGGCACACCAACATGTCTAAATGTGTGTGTATGTGCACGCGAGTGTGCACCCATTTTGGTTGGTACCTTCTCTGACTCCTCAGCTAACCTCATTACGTCAGTAAGAAGATAAATTAGGACAGTGTATGTGAACATACAAAGTAATCTATACAATATAAATTTAATTAATTAAAATCTACCAGGATGAATTTGTTGCTTGAATCACATTGACTTAGAAAGATGCTGAAGGTAAAAAGTGGAAGAAGCAAGAAGAAAACTAACTTATATAGAATTCCTATTACGCACAGCATGAACAAGGTATTTAGATATATACTCCTTTTTTATAGTCCCCAAAAAGCCGATAGATAGAAATATGCAATTGAAGGAGCCCAGGGAACCTCACTCCTAAATATGGCACCGTTATATGATGATTCCTTTAAATTAAAGACCGTTAAAGGTCAGAAGATGCTGGAACAGACTCTACTCTGATATTCCCCCATCTACCTTAAGACTGCACCTGCCAAAGAGAACACAATTGCCTTCTATCCCCTCCCTGAAATCTCATTATCTGTCACAGAAAAGAAGATGGAGGAATGCAACCACACCTAGACAGACTTTTTCACAAGATAATATCTAGTTCATTCAAATTCCAAAGGGAATCATTTACAAGTTACAAGGATCTATTCATTCTCCCCAATAATCACTACCCCTCAAAAAAATCACCTCCATTTTCCATCTCCCCCTATAAAGAAGGGTATATAAGCATCTGGGCTTCACTGGATTATTGGGTAACCATACTTCTGTGATTTTCTCCCATGCACATTAAATAAATTTTGTACACCTTTCTCATGTTAAACTGCCTTTAGTCAGTTCATTTTCGGTGAACCTTCAGTAGGCAGAAAAGATAATCTCCCTCCACCTGTACACTATCATTATTTTCCAAAGGAGAAAACTCATAAAAGTTAAATGTTTTTCCCATGGTAAAACAGCTAGTAAGTGGAATACTCAGAACTTTAAGTCAGTTGTTCTAAGTTCTAACTCTTCTCATACTCCTATGTGGCAAAGAGCAAATGTTGTGGGAGTACTTCATCCTCATAACATAATCACACCTTTATTTCTTTGACTCCCTCCAAAAATTACACCTGTATTTGGTCTGGTTCCAAAACAATCAGTGATGCCAAGGACAAGATCAGAGGCCTTTGGACTTTATCAAAATCAAGGGGTAATGCTGGGTCTCCTCTGAACAGTGCTTCCTTTGCTTAAGAAAAGCTGTGGCTAATGTCCTATTCTCCTCCTCACTCCAAAGCAAGAAAAGAAAAGAAGGAAAAAGCAAGTTATCAGGTTTAGCTCAATTTCTGCAGTCAACACTATGCACTAAGAGCTGACTATGTGTTTAGCACTAGAGAAATGCCAGTTGGCATCAGAACTGGACCTCAAGGGATGAGTGAGCTTCCAGGCTGAGAGAAAATATAACCGTCAAGGCACAGAGGTGAAAACACCTAGGTAATGCCTGGGAAGTACCGATAAGTTCAAGTTAGTTAGAAAATAGATCATGAGAAAAATAGAGATATCAGTCTATCTCCCAAATATCTCACCTTTCTGCCCCTCTCTCCACCTCTACTTCTGTGGTCTTTGTTAAATATCAGGACTCTTAATAAGAGCTTGTCATTATTCTTAGTATGAAAAGACACAGTAACCTTAAACTATCTTACTTTTCTAAATTTTACAAAAATATATTTGACCATTTAATACTTAACTAGGACTCCTCCAGGACCTTAGACAGGGCCTGAGAAGTGAGAGGCCCTGATGCTTGTTTCATTATCTTTATGTTAATCTGCACCTGGGGAGTAAAGGATGCAGTTGATAGGGAAGGAACAAGAAAATAGAAGATAAATTATATCATCAGCACTTGTCAAGAGAAAAGTAACCACAGGACAAACATCCTTCCCCATAGAACAAGAAATAAATATCAGTGAATATTTATATGAAAAGGCTGATTTTTTTCTAGAAATGATGATATTGCCCTAAATCAGCAAAATTAAGTGTTCCACCATCAGTAAAATTGCTTGCTCAAATATTAAGCCAAGTTATAATCAAGTTTAAAACTTATATCTTCACTCAGAATAAAAGGTAAACATATAGGGTCAGCCTTGGAAAGCTGGATAAACATTTATTCCTATGAAACAGAAAGAATAGCATTAACAAATTTAATAAAAAAAGGAGAAAGGACTTTTCATACAATAAAAGAAGATATCTGAAAATAATAGAAAATATTTGTATTAATCCAAGAGTTCTTTGCTTGCCCTTAGTATATCTTCCAATAAATTGAATTATTGAAGGAAATATTATTATATATCAAGGGAAATGACAATATTATTTACCCATAGCTTGATTTCTTATATCTAAAAAATTGTGAATTTAGTACTTACGAATATGAGAGACATACTGACTGAAGCCAGTAATAAAAATAAAAAATATTATGTCACTGTCATCACATCACATTATAAATATCCTTAAAATTATCCTCTTGTGTCATTATCCACATATGAATATTTCTTATGATAGCATACAACTTTATTTACTTTCTGCTATCTGGAAAAGTTATTAACATTTTAGACACGAGCTTGTCAAATTAAAAAAAGCTCACAGCAACTGTTTCACATTAGTTGCAAAAGTCATCACTTGGCCAACATTTAAAACTAGTTGTCGAAATAAAGATAAAAACTTAATAAAGAATGATGTACTGCCAATATTATACCATGCATAAGAGTCCATAATTTTAGCTGTCTTTGATGGACCCAAGAAAAAGATTTTGAATAAAATAAAGTAGTAAAATGTATTGCAGAGACAATTAGCTTCATAATTAGGAGCATTTGCCATGATGTACATGAGGTTCTAAATTTTTGAATTCATATTAAAACTGATAAAACGAAGAGTGTTTTTCTCACTAATGCCACAACTTAGGACTAATTTATAGAAGAAACTACCTATAAAAGGCTTTTGTTAGGGTAGTTGCCATTATGTCACCAAATAAATGCACTTGGATTGCATCCAAGACTGACTACCCAGTCTTCACCACTTTGTCAAGGCAATTTCTAACTTGCAGTGAGTTGTATTCTAAAATATATTTTGCAGGTGGCTATTTGTTAGGCTCACAATGATTTCCATGGTGCCATACTCAGGGGTCAACTAAAGAAATAAATTTAACCCATAGTATACCAATATTATAGAATAAATTGTGAGAAGTATGTACTGTGTATAACAACAATTCTCTGGAAACTACGGTTATTGATTTTTCTAAAAATGCCAGGAACACACCCCATGCTTGCTGCAGCTAGATAGGAAATTTCCCTTCCAACTCTGTCTTTGCTTAATCGGCAGTTAGAACAAAGAGTTTATCAGCTTTAAGCTAATGCAGGAGTTGTGAGAGTTAGAGTTGAGGAAGAAAAGTTGAAAGGCATGATTGCTATAAACTGAGGGTGTCTGGTGTAATAGGGCCTTAGAAACACATCAGTAGCCATTTGCCACATGTCTCTTTTGTTTCTTCTTGTCAACCCAAGGATAAGTTAGAATGTAAGATTTCTGACAGCATTATCTTTGAATTATGATCTGGGTTTGTTCCCTCTCAAGTCTACTGAGAAACAGTTTCTTTTTTCCTATTTCACTTTTTCTAAAATAAACCAAAAAGGACTATCTGGGGTGTTTTGCTTTCTTTGAGTTTTATCTGCTTAAATCAATTTTTACTGCAACTCACAATGAGGAAACAAACAGAATTTTTTATGAGCCTCTCAAATTCTTCCTTTTCATATAGATTCAGTTATCTTCATCCATAGTATTACAGTAAGCTTGTTTGTCAGAACCAGCTATGAGAGATAGAGCAACTCTTTTGATTAATGATAGTTTAATTATCAATGTTTTAATGTAATGTTTAAAAAATAACATAATGGATTTAAGGTTAGTTCTATAATAAATGACCTCTTTCTTGCAGTCTGATGTGTTTTTGAAAAGTGAGAGAGAAAGTACTGGAATTTTGTATATATAAGTTGGGTATTCGACAATGCCTACAGCCCTACTTTATCAATGCAAACATGATCATATGTCTTGAGTGACAATGTATAAAAAATGTAGAGAAACACTCCTGTAGAGAAAGATGGAATCTTTGTAGACAGAAAGAACTGGAAAAAGAAAAAATCTTTTCTGAGTTTAATAGAAATGTGGGGATCTTGTTTTCCTGGGCATTTGATTAGAGGCCTTAGGGTAGAGTCTAAGGGAATGCACTCATTGGCATGTGCTCAGTCTCAGCACTGGGATGGCAATGAAGGAGAGATGGGAAAGCATATCTTAGTCTTTTACCATTTCATTTTAAAGTTCTGCTTCATAGGACCCTATCTTAGATAATATCAGAAGCATGAGAGGAAGCTGTATCAATCAGTTTCCAAATATTAGTTAAGAAGGAGGTTAGTGCACAAAGTAGAGAAAGTGAGAAAAAAACATAAAATTGAAGGATTTTCCAATGTTTCCACTGAAATAGGAGAGATATTAAAACTATCTTTGCAAAGATTATGACAGTGAGAGAAATCTAGCATGGCTGATTCCATCTTACTTCCAGCCTCGCAGGCTGACCGTCTTTGCTCATTTCTGGGCATAGGCCAAGCAAAACATGGGAGAAATTTAGTTTGTAGTTTAACCTGGAAGCAAAGATGATAATAATCCCCCCGAAAGCTACCCCCGTTCTTGCTAAAGGACTGAAAACTAATAAAAGGCCATGAGATTAGGCTTATGGGATGGGCCTGAACTCTGCTAAAATGTAGACATAGTTTCTATAATCCCTAACTGATAGGAGACATGTGGCCAAAGATCATAAGATTTGTGACTTCCCCAATTGTTCCTATATATAACATGACCATTGTAGAACCTAAGATTGATATTTCAAGATGCTTTTCAAACGTTTGCATTCTGGCAATTGACTGACCCCATCTAGACTATGATTCATGACTCATTTCATCTGTGGTCCCCACCCAGCGGTGGACTCAGCACATGAGGACTGTTTTCTACATCCATGTGATTGCATCCCCAACTAATCAGTAGTCCCCATTCCCTACTTCCCTACTCATCACACCATCCTTCAAAAACCCAAACCTCCAAGCCTTCAAAGAGACTGATGTAATAACTCTTTCTTCTGCATGGCTAATCTAGCGTTAATTAAATCTTCCTTTATTGCAATACCACAGTCTCAGTGAATCGGTTTTATCTGTGCAGCAAGCAAGAACCCACCAGGTGATTACAATATACAATTAGAGCCTACCTTTTTATTATGTCCCGTATGCAGAGTTAACCTGGAAAGCCCATGGACATACAGTACAATGCATGGGTCAGCCACCTTTTTTAGTAAAAAGCCAGACGGTAAATATTTTATGCTTTACTGGTCATATGACCTCTGTTGCAGCTACTTAACTCTGCTATTGTTGCAAAAAAGGCAGTCTTAAACAATATGTAAATGAATGATTGTGACTGTGTTACAGTAAACATTATTTTTTCTAAATAATAGGCAGTGGACCTGATTTGGCCTGAGGGCCGTACTGTGTCCACTCCTGCTATAATGGAATAAGCACTAGAATTAGTTTAGCTGTTAAGTAATGTATTTTATAATCTGAGTGAGTTTGCTTAACTCTTCAAGGTCTCTTTTTCTTCAGGTTTCTCATGTGTAAAATGAGTGCTAAACTAGCTCTGTAATAATGTATGCAGATATATTACACTTATATATTTATAGAGTTTATTTGATAAATTTACATTACATTCATCAGGGTAAATATTGCAACTGTTCTAACAGACAAACTCAGAATCTCAGTTGCATAACAAACTGAAAGTGTATTTCTCATTTATGTGAAGTTCAAAGCAGATGTTCCTTCTCCAGAGCATCTTGTTCACAGACTGTGATTCAGGAACCCCATATTACATTGTTTGGCTACAGCAAAGACACATCAGTGTTACCCAATCAGCAGTCCTGAGGGAAGGGAACATTGAGGATTACATATCGCAAGTTTACCTGTCTCCTAGAGGTAATGTAGACATCCATTGGTCACAGGGTCTACCTGGATGCAAGGGGGAGAGGCTGGAAAATAATAGTCCTTGAAGGGGCAGCCATTGTCCAGCAAGAACTCCACACTATGGAAGGGATGAAGAAATTATTAGTGGTCAGCTGGCAGTATCTGCCACAATTATAAATGCAAAACGTGAAAAAAGTCTCCAATGTGTATGTATGTGTTCTACAAAAATATTCATTATGTGTATTTGGAGATGGTTTTCAGAAATATTAAGTAAAGCACCTGTGGAAACTGGATAAGAATAAATGAGGCCAGGTGCAGTGGCTCATGCCTGTAATCCCAGCACTTTGGGAGGCGGAGGCAGGCAGATCACCTGAGGTCGGGAGTTCAAGACCAGCCTGACCAATATGGTGAAACCCCATCTCTACTAAAAATGCAAAAATTAGCCTGGCATAGTGGTGCATGCCTATAATCCAAGCTACTCGGGAGGCTGAGGCAGGAGAATCACTTGAATGTGGGAGGTGGAGGTTGTGGTGAGCCGAGATTGTGCCACTGCACTCCAGCCTGGGCAACAAGAGCAAAACTCCATTTCAAAAAAAAAGAGAAAAAGAATAAGTGAATATATTTAGTTTATTAATGAAGTAATGGACACATCAAAATTTTGGCCAATTGTTTAATATTTCCACAATAAATCAATAGTACACTTGAGTTTCAACTGTAAGGACTAAAGCCATACATTCAAAGTTTTGCTTATTTTTTTATAAAATCGAATGTATAATGAATTGGAATTTCCACAAGCAGCTGGTGCTCACACCTACAAATGTATAACAATAACTGTTTCCTCCCAAAGTCCAAATGCAATTCTAGTTAGGCAAAGAATGTTACAGAGTTTGGAGATGAGCCAAAGCAAAAGAATTAAGCATAGTTAAGCAGACTTTCAGACATAGAAAGTAGCTGAATTTCTTCTTAGGGATTTAAAATTCTAAGGAGGCCATTAGAAGAAGATTTAAAACAGTATTGCTAGCTTGCCTTTGATGCTACAAATTCATCTCTCTTTGATGCTTATGGTGCCCCTTATGCTCAGTCACTACAATGTTTTAAGGATTATTACAAACTAGGGGAAGCTGTTTATTCAATTACTTACTCAAATCTTTCTGAGTGCTAAACATGGCACACACTCCTATCTTAACAAACTAATTATTTAAAAGTGAGTTTATAATCAAGGAAGCCAATGAAACAAATAAAACAACTCTTTGAAGAGGATTCATTTACTATATCTATCTATATAGATATATCTATATCTATATGGATAGATAGATATATATGTATATATATATATGTATATTTACTGAGTACTTCTATAGACCAAGGATAATATTGAGACAGTGTATGCAAATAACCATAAGCCTTGCCCTCGTAGAACTTGAAGTCTTATAGGGAAGTAGAAAATAAACAAGAGACACATATATAATCCCAACCTACTAAGCATAAGGAGGAAATAGGTAGAGAATACCACATAAGGGGATGATCCACTTATAAAGGGTATACAGGGACAACCTAAAAGACATTTAACTCAAGACTTAAGGAAGATAAAGAATCAGCTAAGTGAAACCTCAGAGGAAGAGAATTCCAGGGAAAAAAGAAAAACAGTAAGTGGAAAAGATCTAAAGCAGGAAAAAGCCTGGCATGTACGAAAAACAAAACGGAAGCTAGTGTGACTCCACTTGTGAGCTAGAGGAGAGAGACTCAGTGGAGGTAAGAAGCAGCCCAACCCTGGAAGAGCTTCAAGTCTAGGCATGCATGTGGAATATTATTCTGATCTGCACAGGAAACTCATGGAAGGTTTTAAAGCAGAGCCAAGATTTTTATCTGATTTCATAAAAGATCATCCTGACTGTTGAGTGGAGAATACATTAGGGTCTGAGTCAAAGGGGAGGAAGAAAATAAAGGAGAGGCCCAGGGGCGGAAGTTAATAAAACAAAAATCAGAATTAACTTAAAGTTTGTTGTGTCAATTGAACATGGGCAAATCTTTCCTTTTTTATTTTTCACTTTTTATTGATATGCAATAATTGTATATATTTATAAAGAACATTTGATATTTTGATACATGCATAAAGGGTGTAATGATTAAATGAGGGTATTCAGGATATTCATCACCTTGAACATTTATCATTTCTTTGTATTGGGAACATTTCAAATCTCTTCTAGCTATTTTGAAATATATAATTACTGTAATTTATTGTAGTCTATTATGTAGTAACTGCAGTCTCTCTACTATGCTACCAAACACTGGATCTTGCTCCTTCTAACTCTATTTTTGTGCCTATTAACCATCCCCTCTTTATCCCCTGCTCCCACTACCCTTTTTAGCCTCTGGCAACCATCATTCTACTCTCTATCTCCATGAGATCAAATTGTTTAGCTCTCACCTATGAGTGAGAATAAGCAATATTTGTCTTTCTGTGCCTTCCTTATTTCATTTAACATAATGGCCTCCAGTTCCATCAATGTTACTGCAAATGACAAGATTTCATTCTTTTCTTATGTCCAAATAGTATTCCATTATTATATAGATCATATTTTGTTTCTCCGTTCATCAGTTCATGGACACTTAGGTTGATTCCTTATCTTGGCTATTATGAATAGTGCTACAATAAACACAGGGGTGCATATATCCTTGTGATATATATTTTTTCTGTCCTTTGAAACAAATAGTAGTGAAATTGCTAGATTGTATGATAGTTCTATTTTTAATTTTTTAAGAAAACTACATACTGTTTTCCACAATGGCTGTAGTAATTTATATTTCCACTAACATTGTAAAAGAGATTTCTTTTCTCCACCACCAGCATTTAGTATGTTTTCTTTTTTGGTAATAAGAAAATGAGAAAATCCTATTATTCCTGATATGAAACTATAAAGTTATTTCAGTAAAAACCAATCAGTTAAGTCAGAAAGCTGAGGAAAATATTTATACAAAATATAGTTTACATAACATTTTATTTGAGGGTGTCGGTCTAACTCTGTAAGAATATTTTTACATTTATACAAGTTATAAGCTTTACATGTCTTACATCCGTATAGTACAAACACATTGCATACATATACACACACATACATACATACATACACACACAATTTTCTACTGTGTACAACGTATACAAAAAATATCTCTTTAGAATGCTACTTCCCAAAATTGGGAAACAGGAATGATATTGGCATTAGAAAGGGCTTTAGGTAACATTGGACATGGTATTTGATAACAGGATGTATTGATCCATTCTCGTATTGCTGTAAAGAAATACCTGGGATTGGGTAATTTATAAAGAAAAGATGTTTAATTGGTTCATGGTTCTGTAGGCTGTACAGAAAGCATGGCAGCATCTGCTCAGTTTCCAGGGAGGCCTCAGGAGACTTTCAAGCATGGCAGAAGGCAAAGGGGGAGTTAGACACTTTACATGACTAGCACACGAGGAAGAGAGCTGGGCGGGGAGGTGCTACACACTTTTAAACAACCAGGTCTCACAATCACTCACTCACTATCTTGAAAATGTCACCTAGGGGATGGTGCTAAACCATTCATGAGAAACCCATTCCATAATTCAATCACCTCTGACCAGGCCTCACCTCCAACACTGGGGATTGCAATTAAACATGAGATTTGGGTGGGTTCACAGATCCAAACCATATCAAAGGACATGGTAAAAAAAACAACATGAATTTAGATAGTGATAACTTTATTTTCTTTTCTTTCAAGCCCAACGATGTCAAAGAGGAAGTTTCAATTTAAGGATAAATATTATTTAACATCTGTCTAACATGAGCTAATCTTTATTTTTTAATTATATCTCAAGCTCTATTCTTTAGCAGTAAACAATACTGATATAATTTGGATGTGTTTCCCTGCCGTAATCTCACGTTGAAATGTAATCCGCAATGTTGAAGGTGGGGCCTGGTAGGAGGTGATTGAATCATGGGGGCAGATTTCAACAAATGGTTTAACATCATCCGCTGATACTGTCCTCATGATAGTGAGTGAGTTATTGTGAGAGCTGTTGTTGAAAAGTGTGTGGCAACTCCCCACTCTCTCTCTTGCTCATCCTTTTGTCATGTGATGAGCCTGCTCCCCGCTTTGCCTTCTGCCATGATTGGAAGCTTCCTGACGCCTTGCCAGAAGCAGATGCTGCTGTTTCCTGTACAGCCTGTGAAACCATGAGCCAATTTAACCTCTTTACGTTATAATTTATCCAGTCTCAGATATTTTATTTTAGCAACGCAAGAATGAACTAATACAGAAAATTAGTACCGAGGGTTGTGGAATCGCTATAAAGATTCCTGAAAATGTGGAAGTGACTTTAGAACTGGGTAATGGGCAGAGGTTGGAAGAGTTTGGAGATCTCAAAAGAAAACACAGAAGATTAGGAAAGTTTGGAATTTCTTTGAGACTGGTTGAATGGTTGTGACCAAATGCTGATAGTGATATGGAGAGTGAAGGCAACGCTGACGGCATCTCAGATAAAGATGAGGAATGTATTGGGAACTACAGCAAAGGCCACTTTTGTTATGCATTAGAAAAGAACTTGACTACATTGTGTCCATGCCCTAGGGATCTGTGGAAGTTTGAACTTGAGAGTGATGACCTAAGGTATCTGGCAGAAGAAATTTCTAAGCAGCAAAGTGTTCAAGATGGGTCTGGATGCTTCTAACATCCTACACTCATATGCAGGAGCAAATAAATTACTTAAAGGTGGAATTTATATTTAAAAGGGTTGCAGAGCATAAAGGTTTGGAAAATTTGCAACCTGACCATGTGGCAGAGAAAGAAAAAGCTTTTTTGGGAGGGGAATTCAAGTAGGCTGTGGAGCAACTACTTGCTAGAGATATTTGCATAACTAAAAAGAAGCCAAGCGCTGATAGCTAAGACAATGGGAGAGGCAGGGAAGGCTTCAAGGGCATTTTGGAGAACTTCAAGGCAGCCCCTCCCATTACAGACCCAGGACCCTAAGAGGAAAGGATGGTTTCATGAGCCAGGCCCAGGGATCTGCTGCCCTACACAGCCTTAGGACACTTCTCCACATATCCTGGCCACTCTAGCTCTAGTCACTGCTTAAAGGGGCTCATGTGGCTGGGTGCGGTGGCTCACACCTGTAATCCTAGCACTTTGGGAGGCCCAGGCAGACGGATCACAAGGTCAGGAGATCGAGACCATCCTGGCTAACATGGTGAAACCCTGTCTCTACTAAAAATACAAAAAAAAATAGCTGGGCATGGTGGCAGGCACCTGTAGTCCCAGCTACTCGGGAGGCTGAGGCAGGAGAATGGCGTGAACCTGGGAGGCAGAGCTTGCAGTGAGCTGAGATGGCGCCACTGCACTCCAGCCTGGGCGACAGAGCGAGACTCCACCTCAAAAAAAGGAGGGGGGGGCTCATGTATAGCTTGGACAGCTGCTTCAGAGGGTACAAGCTGTAAGCCTTGGTGGTTTCCTCATGGTGTTAAGTCTGTGGGTGCACAGAGTACACAGGAGTTGAGGCTTGGAAGCCTCTGCCTAGACTTCAGAGGATGTATAGAAAAGCCTGGATGTCCAGGCAGAAGCCTGCTGCAGGGGCAGAGCCCTCATGGAGAACCTCTACTAAGGCAGTGTGGAGACAGGAAATGTGGGGTTGGAGCTCCCACACAAAGTCCCCAGTGTGTTACTTCCTAGTGGAGTTGTGAGAAGAGGGCCACCATCCACAAGACCCCACAATGGTGGCTCCACAAGCAGCTTGTACCCTGTTCCTGGAAAAGCTGCAGGCACTCAATGCCAGTTCATGAGAGCAGCTGCGGGGATTGAACCCTGCAATGCCACAGGAGCAGAGATGCCCAAGGCCTTAGGAGCCCACCCCTTGCATCAATGTGGCCTGGATGTGGTACATGGAGTCAAATGAGATTATTTGGGGGCCTTAAGATTTAATGACTGCCCTGCTGGGTTTTGAACTTGTATGGTCCTATAGCCCCTTTTTTGGTCAATTTCTTCCTTTTGGAATGGGAATGTTTACCTGTTTGTACTCCCATTGTGTCTTAGAAGTAACTAACTTGTTTTTTATTTTACAGGCTCATAGGAAGAAGGAATTTGCCTTGTCTCAGCTAAGACTGGACTTCGGGTTTTTGAGTTAACACTGGAATGAATTAAGATTTGGGGGGATTACTGGAAAGCATGATTGTATTTTGAAATATGAGAAGAATATTAGATTCAGGAGGGGCCAGAGACAGAACTATATGTTTAGATGTGTGTTCCCACCCAAATCTCATGTTGAAATGTAATCCCTAATGTTTGAGGGGGGACCTCATGGCGGGTGATTGGATCATGGGGGTGGACTTCTCGTGAATGGTTTAACACCATGCCTTGGTTCTGTCCTCATAATAGCGAGTGGGTTATCATGAGATCTCTTGGTATAAAACTATGTGGCACTGTCCCCCACTCTTTGCTCCTGCTTTTGCCAGGTAATGTGCCTGCTCCCCTGTTCCTTTCTGCTATAATTCTGCTTCTGCCAACTGAGGTCTCCCTAGAAGCAGATGCTGCTGTGCTTCCCGTACAACCTGCAGAACCATTAGCCAATTAAAGCTCTTTTCTTTGTAAATTACCCAATCTCAGGTATTTCTTTTCAGCAATGCAAGAATGTACTAATACAAATACCTAGTTATGATTTAATGATTTTTATTTGCTCATATTGAATTTGTGATTACAGTCTGTTTATGAAAGAAGATATCTATAAAAAAGAATGTTTTCACATTATGGTAATAAGAAAAATATTTCTTAAATAATATTTAAGTAAAAATGTGAATTGGGTTTAAAAAAATAAAGATATGATGGTCTTCAGAATTTTGCAAAAACCATAAAGATAATTCATAAACTACTGAAGTTTGTGAGACACCACTTTAGAATAAAGTTTGTTTCAAAGGCAACAAATTACTCAAAAAATAATAAAAATTATGAAATTAACTACACAAATATTTCCAGAACATTAGTGATATCCTAGTGGGTCTTGTAATTGTTAACAAGTCCAGAGAGGACCAGATTAAATTGGCCATTGTCCAAAGGCCATTCCTGCCAACATCCAGCCTCCTCTCTCAGGTATAGAGATAATAAAATAATGAAGAAGATAACTATCTTATTCAGTTTGCTCTGGCCTTTGTAGAAACAATAAAAAATAAATAAGCAATGTATATAATAGAATTTATAAATGGGCAATTGCTTTGCAAATTATTGCAATCAAGGGAGAAAAAGTGATTTCAAAAACACCAACTAAATTTAATAACCCCATAGAGGTGTAGGTGATTAAATCTTTATATGATTTCAGATGTTTGATTGACTTGGGAATAAAAAGTACATATATTTCCAAAGAGGTAGTTAAAAATTGTCAATATTTTTTATATAGGAATCTGATTTGGACTCTTCTGCAAGATTTTTCTATTAATAAACATAGTAATTCCAGAAGAAAATTCAACCCTATGTGAAATAAAACATAACAAACTTTGTATTGCATAAAATAAATAATTATTATGGCCTACTATTATTCTCATTTAGATAATTACTTTTCTGAAAAGAACCAGGTCATTTCCCAGTAGCCTGTCTATTTCTGTTAGTCAATCACTTTATCAGTCCTGTTCACTAGTTGATTCTTTCCGCATTTATAACCATTGCAGTACTTTATGTTGGAGACAAATGGTAAGTAAAACATAGTCTCTTCCCTCAAAGAGCTTGGAGTCAAATAGAGGGAAAAGGGCATGTGAGCCATATGATAAAGTATCAGAAAGGTTACAAAATGGGTTGAAAAGTTCTGGTTTATGATCTCTGTCTACTTAGAGCATGTTCAATAATTGCCTCAAATGTAGGAATAGAAGGCCATGGATGAGGAAGATTCATCCAAGAATAGACCTGGAGGCTGCCCAAACTAGCTGACCCAGTAACGCAATCCTCTCCCAGGGCAGTGATTCATTGTGATTCCTTCCTAGAAGAACACTACATATCATATAACCCTGTAGTAATCCCTATATTTTGTCTTCTAGTCCCAATTTTATTGCAGTAATCATGTTCTTTTTTATTAATATTTTTTTTTTTTTTTGAGACGGAGTCTCGCTCCGTCACCCAGGCTGGAGTGCAGTGGTGCAATCTCGGCTCACTGCAAGCTCCGCCTTCCAGGTTCACGCCATTCTCCTGCCTCAGCCTCTCCGAGTAGCTGGGACTACAGGCGCCCACCACCACGCCCGGCTAATTTTTTTTTGTACTTTTAGTAGAGACGGGGTTTCACCGTGGTCTCGATCTCCTGACCTCGTGATCCACCCGCCTCGGCCTCCCAAAGTGCTGGGATTACAAGCGTGAGCCACCGCGCCCGGCCTTTTTTATTAATCTTATATTAAGTGTTTGGAGAATAGATATACATATCAATTATCCACACATAGAAAACTAGGAGGATCGAAAATTGGAATTGACTAAGATGACTTACACATCATCCAGAGATCTTGACTTTACCATTAGCTAAGAGTTCACTTGTCTCCCTTTTTGGACAGGGTTGGGACATTTAATATAGACGTGAACATTTGTGACATAGATTAAGAGAAATAGATGTGGAGCCGTCAATTGGTCAGGTAATGATATGATTTGCCTCTGTGTCCCCACCCAAATCTCATCTCAAATTGTAATTCCCATGTGTTGAGGGAGGGAGCTGGTGGGAGGTGATTGGATCATAGGGGTGGTTTTCCCCATCCTCTTCTAGTGACAGTGAGGGATGTCTCATGAGATCTCATGGTTTTAAAAGTGGCAGTTTCCCCAGTATGCCCTCATTCTCCTGCTGCCTTATGAAGAACCTTGCTTCTCCTTCGCCTTCTTTTATGATTGTAAGTTTCCATAGGCCTCCCCAGCCATGCAGAACTGTGAGTCAATTAAACCTCTTTTTATAAATTACCCAGTTTGGAGACTGATTTGAGTAATAATAAAACTCAAGTCTTCCTCACAGATGAGAGACAGAGAATTACTCTTTCTCTTTTGCAGTTACTATTTCTCTATTGCAATTCCTCTGTCTTGATAAACTGGCTCTGTCCGGGCAGTGGGCAAGGTGAATCCGTTGGATGGTTACAAATCTGGGGGCTCATCTGGGATTGCCTTTGTGGCTACCTGCCTGTGGTTCAGTAGCTCCCCTCTAGCAATGGATACAGAGGCCAGCCCAAACGGCCACATAGTTCTCTTGGACTGGAGGCTGACTCTGGTACTGTCTCTACTGGTGCAGTGCTGCCAACCCAATGTGTGTGAGTTTAATAGCAATAGAGAGAGTCCTGGGGAGATGACCCATAACTAGCCCTGTCATAGGGTATCTGTCTATAGCTACATAGCAAGGTGTCTGTAACTGTAGCCATAAAATAGGGTGTCTGTCTGTATCCCAGTCATGGAGTGTCTGTAGGTGTAGCCCCATTATGAGGTGTCTAGTTTGGTGAGTATCCTAGGTGCTGCCAATGCCTCCTTCCTGCTCCCAATTGGTTTGACTCCTTGAGGGATCTTGGTTTTTCTGTAGCCCCATGGTGGGGTACCTGTCTGTAGCCCCACTGCAGGGTCTCTGTCTTCGTTCAGCACCTTTGGGGGTCTTGGTTGGCTCTAATTAGTAGGAAGAGTCTTGGTTTGGGAGACTTCTCCCGAATTGGGATGATCTTGGAGAGATTTCTTAGATGGAGAATAGGAAGATGGTTGGGAAGGGATACTCTTGGAGTTCTTGGTTAGGGATCTTGATTTAGAAGGCTTTCTGTCCATCTTGTCTTTGTGTGTGTCAGAAGGAATTGCTGACAGAAGTCTAGCAGGCCTAACTCAGAGAACCCTTCTTATTTTTCTGGTCCCATTTGGTGAGTCCTGATGAAAGCTCAACAGGGCTGATTTGGGGTGACTATTCACTCTTCATCTTGCCCAGAGATCACCCATTGAATTATCAGTTGGAGGTCATCCCTCCCTACTTGGAATGGATCAAAGACAACAGGGACCAATAGGAGAAAGTTTGAGCCTTGCCAGGTCAGTATTGGTTGCTGAATGAGGTGATTAATGTCTGTTTTGTTATGTGTATTTTGCTTTGGCTGGGATGGAAAATGTTAATTTGGTTCCCCGTGCAGCCTGTTGGGAGCATCTTGCAAAATTGAGAATCTTTTGCCTATGGTTCCATAAAACAGATAAGGGTGATTTTTTTTGTAAAGTGGCTTGACCCCCACAACTATGGCGCAGCGAGAAATGTCTCAAAAGCCGCTCCATTCTTCTGGAAGCTGCAGAGAAAGGGAACCTGGAAACCTGGTACGCAGCAAAAAAGGTATGAAATCCTTACCAACCAAGTTTCTAGTCTCTCACACTCTCTGTTTGTGTACTCATGTGTAAATGGTAAACATCACTGTTTGTCTCCTTTGCAAGCATTTGATTAATAGAAGAAAGGATCTGTGAGACTGGTCTTCAGCTGTAGCAAATCTGATGTGCTTTGTACTAAGAATTTGTCTTTTTGTGTCATTCTGTAATGGAGAGAGGGGTATCACAGGATAGAACGTGGATTTAGGATCCCTATAAGCCTGCTGAAGCCAGCTCAGCAGGCTGGTCAGTTACAAACTTTGCTATGGGTCCCTGAAACCAATACCGGATGAAATTGTCTTGTTTTGTGTCCTTAAGAGCTTAACCCTGTGGAGATGTGGGGATACTTTACCTTGAGTTTCTGCCATTTGGGGGTTCATGTCATAGTTATCCCTAAATTTGGGGGTTCATGTCATAGTTATTCCTAAAAATTATCTTGAGCATTTAAGAGCCTTTGCAAGCTCTAAATTGGCTTCTAGGCGCCTTCTCAGAAGAGCAATAGAAACTGCTCAATGCTGTAACTCAGTAGCTAAGACTTTGTCTTTTGACCATGGTAGCCTAGGTTCAATTCTTGGCTTAGAGAGTGAGTACTTTCTAGTTTGTTATTTAAGTAATTTTTGCCATTTATTGATTCTTTTCCCTCACGGGCCGCTTCTGATTTCCTGTCTTTATTTTCCTTTCTCCTTCCTCTAATCTTTGAAGAGATTCTAATTCTTATTAAAAAAAAAAAAAAAAAAGAAGGAAGGAAGGAAGGAAAGAAAGAAAGAAAGAAAGAAGAAAGAAACCACTTACCATCTCTTTGAGACACCTTATGCATTCATGGTTAAGTTATATAACCTTAGTTAAAACTTATTAATTTTATGTGGAGGATTTTCTGTGCTAGAATTAAAAAACCAGAAATATTGGCTGTCCTGGCTAGAGTCTGGCAATAAGAAATTTAAAAGGATTTTTTTTTAAAAGAAAAAAAAAGCTCTGTGGTTAAAATCAGCTTAATTAAAATAAGATATCCAAGCTGTACGTATATTTAAAAGATCTTTGTTTTTTCTCTTCTTGGATCTTATTTTTCTGAAGGAAAGAAAAGGTTTTTCTTTTTAGTTGACTGAATTGTTTTTCTCCATTTATTCTTCTTGCCACTCTTGATGTCAACATGAGAGAACTTAAGATAAACTCTAACAGCCTGGGACTCCTGGGGAGAAGCAGAGAAGGCGCCACAGACCCCATTTTAGGAAAAACCTCCATTTTCCTCATGGAACCCCAGGAATTGAGAGACAATAGATCCCTCTAAAATCTAAGGCTTTGTTCTCTTTCACACTGTGTTAGCTGACTTTTTTTAACTTTGGGGGGTATCAGAAATTATTTTGCATTGTGAGAGAGTGTTTAGCCTTGGTGTGTAACAACTAGGTAGGAAAGATACTTTAAGGGATGGCTAATGTCAATTATGGAGGAATACTTGGCTTTTTGCATGCTTGGATTAGAGAAGCATGCTCTTGGCCACCCGGAAGACATGGAAACGTCCTCACCACCCATTGAGAGGTGAGACCCCCATGGGGGATTGGCTGATTACAAAATGGGCTGATTGGCTTTGGGATGCCTTGCAATGAAATGCACCATAGAAGCATTACACTATCTTCTCCCATGGTATCGCTCTCCTTTTGCGGGATCCAGGATTCATCATAAAGTGACACCCTTAATTTGGGGGATCTGTTTTTGCCTTCCAGCTGTGCCTGCTTATTAGGTCCTAGAAACTGCAAGCTTTCCTGGCCCTGTTCCTCTGAGAGCTCCACCCTGAAGCCAGTAATGCAACTAAGAAAGAAGCAAATGAAAAATCTTACAACTACTGGATCTTCCGTCTGTCTGTGTATTTATATGTGTTGTCTGTGTGGTGTTTATATATAAAAGAGCTCTGATTAATTGTCTTGGAAAGATAAGCGCTTAAATCATATTTCAGCAGAAAAATAGAAACTTTAATGCCTGTGTGTTCACACGACTTAAGTAATCTTTTGGGAATAAAGACAGTTTTAAAGCCTGTTGGTAAAACAAAAGCGTCTTCAAAATTTAGACATTTGGTCTGAATTAAGGCCGGATATCAGATTTGCTATGTGCTTTAAGGTCATAAACTGCTTCTTTGACTTTTGAAAATTGTTTAATTTACCTACTTTGTAGCATTAGTTCTAGATAAGGCCTGGGGACATGTGGAGTTAGCCATGCTCCCTGGCCATGCTGGAAAGAGTCAGACTTTGTCTGCACTTCTGTCTGATGTCCTAGTCTCCACACCTAGTACATAATTAAAATTGCTAACTCATCAGGTTTCTCACCAAAATAAAAGTTGCTAAGAGTGACCATTTTTAACATGTAGTTGAGACTACTAGAGAAACAGTTTTACATACAAGATTGCAAGGTATAGAAGGAAAGTAGAATATGGTTTTGGTGGGTGATTATAAGAAGGCATGGGAATATGGTTTTTGTTAAAGGGGATGTAATTTTGTCTAATTCAGAGGGTTTTAAAGATTGTCTTAACCTGAAAGAGTAATGGGACAAAACTGAAGGTGTACGCAAGTTGAAAAGGGTTTGTGATGGTTTGATCTTGTAAGAAATAAAGTTCTGTGGGTATAAGCAAGCTGGCTAAGATTTGAAAGGGATTATTTAGTTTCTTTTTTCTGTAGGTTGAACATTTAAATAAAAGCACACTGATGCAGGACCAGAATCTGGGCCCATGTGTCTGAATAACAGGGTTTTCTTAGGAAACTGATCTGCTGTTTAACAGAAAATTGTAAAGGGTTCTAAAAGTTTTATGAAAATCTTACATTATGGTCAAATGAATTAAAACTGGACAGATTTATGAAATTTTATGAAAATGAAGTGTTGTTATTAAAGATGCAGTAATGCAAACATGAAATTTGGTTTTCCGTTTTGAAAACAATTTTTATGTAACACTGACACAATGAAAGATTTTTGTTTGCCTTTCAAGTAAACTACAAAAAAGTGGGGGGATGCATATTCAGTTGGCCTCATGCTGTCTTCATCCAGTCTTCTTGTTTGAAATGCTGAGTATCCTATCAGAGTCTACAAAGAACTCAAACAAATCACCAAGAAGAAAAAAAATACCATAAAAAAGTAGGCTGAAGACATGAATATACAATTCTCAAAAGCAGATATACAAATGACCAACAAACATGAAAAAATATTCAACATCACTAACTATTAGGTAAATGCAAATCAAAGTCATGATGCAATACCACCTCACTCCTGCAAGAATGGCTATAATAAAAAAATCAAAA
Source organism: Hylobates moloch (assembly GCF_009828535.3). Lineage (NCBI taxonomy): Eukaryota > Metazoa > Chordata > Mammalia > Primates > Hylobatidae > Hylobates > Hylobates moloch. The sequence continues at coordinate 82,864,316 of NW_026652288.1, read as the reverse complement.
AATAAAAGATGTTGGCATTGATGCAGTGAAAAGGGAACACTTTTACACTGTTGGTGGGAATGTAAACTAGTACAACTACAATAGAAAACAGTGTGGAAATTCCTTAAATAACTAAAAATAGATCTACCATTTGATTCAACAACCCCACTCCCAGGTATCCACCTAGAGGAAAATAAGTCATTATACAAAAAAGATACTTGCACACACATGTTTATAGTAGCACAATTCACAAATGCAAAAATATAGAAACAGCCCAAATGCCCATCAATTAAATGGATAAAGAAAATGGGATATACATACACACACACACCATGGAATACTACTCAGCCATAAAAAGGAATGACATAATGGCATTCGCAGCAACCTGGATGGAGTTGGAAACCATTATTCCAAGTGAAGTAACTCAAGAATGGCAAACCAAACATCATACGTTCTCACTCAAAAGTGGGAGCTAAGCTATGAGGATGCAAGGGCATAAGAATGACACAATGGACTTTGGGGACTTGGAGGAAAGGGTGGTGGGGGTGTGAGGGATAAAAGATTACACATTGGGTACAGTGTACACTGCTCGGATGATGGGTGCACAAAAATCTGAGAAATCACCACTAAAGAACTTATTCATGTAACCGAACCCCACTCCTTCCCCCAAAACCATTCAAATACAAAAGGAAAAAGGATCAGACTTAGCTATAGCAGACATTTTGGAATTAGTTGTCCAGGAATTTTTGTAAAAAATAAGCAAAAGTAAAAATTTCTCTAAGATAGGGGTCATAACTTTTGAGAAAGTGTACTATTTTAAAAAAGATATTTTCCGTACAGAGTCAGGTATAGCAGAATATGAGGAAATTAAGTTTCTTCAAAATTTAAAATAAATAAATTGCCCAGTTGCAGGTAGCATCTTTATAGCAGTGTGAAAACAGACTAATGCAGGTAGTAATAGAAATGTGTTGTTTTTGGATACCAAAGTTTTTCTATATTTTCATCTCTATCACTCTTAGTTTATGTTCTCCTGTCAGAGTCAATTCTGTATCCATCCTTGGACTGGAGCACATGACTTAGTACTAATCCAATCAGGGCATCATATTTGCTTAATTCTTATGATTGAGTGAGAATGTGACCTAAGTTAAGCCAATCAGAATTAATCTCAAGACTTTATAAAAGCTACTGCAAGAGATTTGCATTTTCTACCATTTGGCCTGAAGTTATGAAAAATGTAAGTGATGGCAGCATAGCAGCCATTTTGCGGTGAAGATGAAGGAGCATGCCACAGAATTAACTCAAAAGAAGTACAATAACAGAGCTAAGTAGTACCAAGAAATGGAGCTAACTTAGCCCCAGTGACATTGTGTGAACCCAATATTTCAAGTCAGATCTAAGTGTAGTTCAGTTACATTAGACAATACATTCCCTTTTGGCATAATCAACTTTTTCTTCTCTCTTGCAAACGAAAGAGTCCTACCTGATTATGGAGGTACAATGATATCTCCGTTGATTCTTCCTATTTAGTTTTCTAGCTTAGTATAGAAAGTGTGGTATACTTTGAACTGGAAGAAAAATAAGTATTTTTTCAAAGTAAGAAAAAAATAAGAATTCTTCATTCAAAACAATCTTCATGAGAAATCTATGAGGACAGAAGATATTCTATATGATGTTTAAGATGGTTTTTCTACAGTAGAGTTCTCCTGGAGCAAAAGAAAATAATTTATTTTGTGGTAATAAATGAACATTGTGATTTTGCAAAGTCTGTTTTATTCTAATGGTCATGTTCTTTCCATTGCTCCACTTGGTTCATGACCAACAAATGGTTTACAGCTTGCATGTTTTATGGATAAAATCCCCAGAATAATTCAAAGCAATATGCAGAATCTTCTCTGCCTTTTCCCAAATCACTAATCTATTGTAGTCTTAATATCCAGAGACCTATTACGACCATGCCACTGTCAACTCTCTTCCTTTTAGCTTCACTGAAAAAAATCTCTTGCTGGTGTCCATCTTAAAAACAAGATCCTCCAATTCTGAAAGCTCTGTAACAGAGAGAATCACTTATTCTTCCATTCAAGAAACATTTATTCAGTGCTTATTCAGTGCTTATCATGTTCTAGTATTTTGCTGGGTACCTAATAACAAAGGTGAATTTAAAGAAGAAGAAGAAGAAAAGACATGCCTTCTGCCAGATGAAGCTCGCGGTCTAATGCAGAGAAAAAAAGTTCTCATTTAAGAAATTTCTCAGCTAGAAAACTTTAGAAAAAGACTGATTTTAATAACTAAATAAAAGTAACTCTTAATGATGGAACAGAGGGTAGAGGAGCTGAAGGGACAGCCCATCAGTTTTAAAATACTTTCTGTTGGCCAAATGTTCTTTCCTTCTCTCTTATTAGACATGTAAGGCATAAATAAAGTTGCCTTGAAACCAGGTAGGAAATAAATTAATGTTGCCTTCGATACACTCCTCTCTTCTCACTACTATTTTATAGGACCCCTGAAATATAAAGCAAGGTTGCTCTTCATTATTTGGAAATTGTTCTTGACTTATGGGTCCTTTTTTTCTTTGAAACTTAGTGGCTACAACTCATTTCTCAAGACGTAAGTTGTCAATTACTTAAAGTTAGAAAAAATGTCGTTTGAAGCACCCACTTCCATGCCTGTCACATTTAGCCACTCAATAAATATTAGGATTCCCCCCCTTTCAACCAAATGTGATAAAGTAACACATGTTTCAATGAGAACTTGTTGCAGAAGCCTTTAAAAACATAATAGCAGAGTGGCTTAAAAACATAATGAACTAAGTAACCTGAAAGAACTTCTAATATAAAACATCTAGATATATTGGATTAAATATAACAACCATCCTTTAAATTTATCACTGAGCACTTAATAAATCAATGCAATTCAAGTAGGAGAAAAAAAACAAAAACAAACAAACAAACAAACAAAACACCTAGAGGTAAGGGGATAAGGGAATAAGGAAGATTCTAAAGGTAGCAACTGGAATGGAAGCTAAATTAGCTGATTTCACTAACCAGGAGGCTTAGGTTTAATGGACTTAACAGAGATAGGAGAAAAAGATTGTTTCCTTTTACACAGACATGAATTTGAGTCACATGATCCAGATAACGTCATAACATAAAGAAGTCCCATGTTGGTAAAAATTATTTCTGCCTTTAAATATATATTTCCAAAAAGACAGAAAACATCAGAAGATTCTCATAGATAACATCTCACCAAAAATAAACTCATCTTCAAAATTACATAACTCATGAGGAAATAGGCCATTATGAGTGAGAACCCACAGAGCCAACAATGCTGACATAAGCCTCTAAAAATATTAGATAATAAAATTCTCACTTTTATAATAAATAAGTATATTTAAAATGTATAAAGAATTTAAAATATTATTTTATTTTTAACATTTTAAATTATTTTTAATATATTATTTTAAAATATTATTTTAAATTCTTTATTATTTTAAATTATTACTATTGGTAATAGTTTACTATTAAATAATATGTGGCAGAATTGAAGAAAAAACAATAGAAATTTCAGAAATCAAATTACCATCCAACTTAAAAACTCAATCAATAAATTAAGCAGAAGAGTAGACATAGGTGAATAGATAAATAAGCTGGAATGTAGATCTGAAGAGTTTAACTGGAATAAAGAATACAAAATAAAGAGATGGAAAACATAAACAAAAGTGAGAGATCAGGAAAATAGAATAAGATCCAATGTATATCTAAGTGATGTTAAAGGAAGAGCAAATAGAAAGAATGGGTAAGAGGCAAAATTAGAAGTGACAATGAGTTAGAATTTTTTCCTAGAAATGATAAATTATGAATCACCTGTTCAGAAAACACATGATTGGAATAAGCAAAAGGAAATAAAAACCTGGATATAGTATGATATATTTTAATATACCAAAGAGAAAGAGCAAATCCTAGTAGCTGTACCTGAAATACAGATAACCTACAAAAAAAAAAAAAAAAAAGACAGGAAATCCAAAGGCAAACTTCACAAGATGCAAGAAAAACAGAAGACCTGAATGATATCTGAAGATATTGAGTGAAAATAACAATCAACTTAGAGTTTTATATCTGGTAGAACATCTAAAAAAAATATTCCACAATGATAGAAATTGAATTAGGGCTGAAATTACAAAAATAAAGGTGAGCAAAAATGTGGCAATGGTGCATATATACAACAATAAATTGAATGAAAAAGTAATAAAAATATTAATTACTCTAAGACTTAAGAAGTAAGATGGAACTAAAAGCTGACACCAGTAATGTATAAAATGGGAAGAAACTAGAAATGAAGTGTTCTATGATTTTGGCGCGCTATTTGGTGGCTGATTAATTTTAGAGTTTGTTAAGTGTGATATGCATACATGTTAAAATTTTAAGGACGGTCATTAAAAATTACAAAGAAAGTATATAATTTGAAAACCTGTAAGGTAGGAAAGTGAAATGAAAAAAAATAAAATTTGAAATATCAAAAGATAGAATAGAAAAACAACTCACAGAAAAAGTAGAACAAATAGAAGACTCACAATGTATCAGGGTTGACAGTATATACAGAAACTGCAAGAATGGATTTTTAAAATAAAATTGCCTACAGGATGTACATGCAAAATTGTAAAATTTGATGGAAGGTAGAACGTGACTAAGATGTTGAATATTATATACAAGAAAATTACTGGAAAAAGCAAGCTAGTTTTCTTTTAAGATGTCTTACAAAATGGATTATGAGGTCAAAAGCATTTGTATAAAGATATTTACTTCATAATTTTAAAAGGTGCATTTCCCCAAGAATCTATTACAATTCTAAATATGTATGTACTTGATAGTATTTCTCACAACTATTAAAGCAAAACTTGATCAAATTTCACAGAAGCCAAATCTACAATTATTTGTGAAAGTTCAATATGCATTTTTTTGTTAACTGAGAGCTCCAGCTATTTTATGTATAGATATAAAATCAATAAAGATTTGAATAATTAACAAGCTTCATCTAATAGTCTGTTCAGCTGCTATAACATAATACCACAGGCTTAAAAACAGAAATTTATTTCTCAAAAAACTGCAGGCTGAGAAGTCCAAGATCAAGGTGCCAGGAAGGTAAGTTTTATTCTGAGGCCTCCTCTTGGCTTTTAGGCTGCTGCCACCTTGCTATGCTCACATGACCTTTTTTGTTTTAAAATAATATGTTTTAACATTACTCATGATTCAAAAGGAAATTAGGAAAGATTGGAACTTGAAAGAGAATGAAAATATGGGCCTTCTGTGTGTAACATGATATGGATATCACCTATGAAACCTTCATTCTGCAAAACTCCCCACTGAAAATAAGAGGGTATATTGGAAAGATAGGTCTGGAATACAACACCTAAAATCTACACAACTTTGTACTAAAGCACTACTAAAAATAGTAACAAATCCAAGCACTACTAAAAACAGTAACAATCCCAGTAAAACAATAGCATAATTAAAAATACATGTTTACTCTTTAATAAATTAATACTATAGTAAATATAAAACTTTATTTTCTAAAATAGGTTAGAAAGCTTAGAGCGTGCTGAATTACAGGAAGGGTGAAATGCACAAAAATAAGGGAAAAAAAAACACAATAGCAATTTCACGAGAAAGCACATGACTAAATTAAGCCAAAGAGAAGGCCACGGAATGAATAAATATCATTTATAGCACTGTGTTCACCCACAGCTGGCAGTATCCAGCACTAATAGTTCACATTCTATTCTAGTGCACTTTGCATTTTACTGCTATTACTTTTGGTAAGATGTAATATTAACATGTTGGTTTTCTAAAAAAAATGTATGAACCAAAACAATATAGGCATTATGTAATCATTATTCTCTTATTTACCAATCTTATATGAGCTAATTCTTGTTACAGAACACTAGCAGTAGCAGAAATCTTACCATATGTAACAATTTACTACTAGAGGGGAATTAATAGTCTTAAATGCCTTTATTAGAAAACACACAGAAACTTAGCTGGTATTTATATAGGCTGAATCTAATCAGGAGAAAGAAATCAGGGGAAGTTTAAAATCATTTTGATATAAAGAATTATTGATTATGATAGAAGAGTTACCATAATGATAGACAGAGAACTCTAATGGAAATTGATCCAAGGCCTGAGAGTGAGTGTCCAAGGAAAGATAAATTTGAAAAGATGTTCAAACCTTGTAGAGGAAAATATGGTTGTGACTCTCTTAGTTAAGGAAAGAGTTTGCTGGACTGCTAATCCAAAGCTGGTCCTCATTGGCTAGACAAGCAGGAACAACTCTCTGGAGTGCAGAGAAGTTAAAGCTATTGACCGATATCAGATGGAGTTGAGGCATCACTGGGAAAATGAAGAATAGTGCTGTGTTTGTATCAGGAAGAAAATAAACCTTCAAGACACAAACAAGCTAGAATGACAAATAGGCACTGAGAAGCATTCGGGAAGAGTGGAGTTTTGGGCAGGGCGGAAGTGAAGAGTGAGTGGTCAGGGAGATTAGAGAGTGAAGGGAAGGAGGAAGTCACGCAATGGTTGCTAGTGAAACCAGGAGCTGGAGAAGCCTTCCTCTACAGGAACCTAGCATTCTTCTTTTGTACAGTATGGGCTGAGTGATTCTGGGACAGCTTCTAGGAATTAAGATTAGGAAGCAATGTCATTAAATGGCCAATCCACTGGGGCCCCAAGCCTGGTGCATGTGAGACTGAGGGGAGAGTGCAGGGAGTAGGGATCTTGGCCAAGGCTCTAGCCCATGCTGTGTAAGAGTTTGGTCTGTGTTGCTGCTGCTTAAGTCGATGGCTGCAAAAAGCACACAGTAGCCAAACACTGTATAAAGCTGATGCCTATCAGCACCTAGCACTGAAGATTCTGTGCAGGCCAAGCAGTGGATAAAAAGGCATATTCTATAGGAGTCGATGAGCAACCCTCTCCAGAAGTAGGAAGAAAAATCTTTCTCCTTCGATGTCCCTTAAGATCTCTAAGTAGGCAAAAGAGAAATATTTATAAGGCCAACTCCTTTTCTCTTTTTTTAAAGTGTGAATTTGGAGCTGAGAGGCAATAAATCAAAGACCATCACAGTATTCATCTTGGGAAGCCAGAAAAAGATAAATAAATCCAGAGAACATTGAAAGAAAACAATAATGAAGAAAAAAGGCAAATTCAAATAAATGAAAAATACAATAAAAGAATCAATAAACCTAAAACACTTGTTTTTCAAAAAAAAAAACTAAAAGGAGCAAAGTTGTTTCAGGATTGATCAAGAGAAACAATAAAAACCCATAATAAATTTAAGAAGTATAAAGGTAGAATTATAGCAAAGACATACAAATAAAATAACACTATAAATACATTTAAGCCACGACATTTGAAAACTTAAGGAAATAAATTATTTTTTAGAAAAATATAACTTACCAAAAGTAACTTAAGAAGAAAGAGAAAACTCCTAAAACCACCTATGATCATTAAAGAGATTCATTCAGTAAATAAAAATCTACTTTCCGACCCACAAAAACTGAAAGAAAAGTAACAAAAGGACAAGCCCACATAGTTTTACCAGCAATTTATTCCAAATTTCAAAAAAAAAAAAGAGAAAGAAAAAAATCTCAAGTAATTTTATAAGATTAATATAAGTTTAAGTCAAAGTCAGAAAATGACAGTATAAGAAACAACTTTAAGTTAATTTCACTTTGATAAGGCTGGACCAGAAAGTTTCGATCTAAATTCAAATACTGCCAAGAATGATGACTGAAATCGAATTCACGGTGATCTTCATTTCAAATTTATGTTAAAGCAGTAAACAACTAAAATGCAAAAAATATAAAGACTGAGAAAGTGGATACAGCTTTGTAATTCCTGCTTAGTTCCTCAGAGAAGTGCTTCTTAAGCTTGGTTTTCAATGCAGAGAGGGCAGAGTGAGAAACTCACCACATCAGAGGAGCCCAAGCCACTGGCATGCTTCTATTTCTGCATTAGGAAAAAAGAGGGGTCACACTAGCATGTAAAGGTCTATCTATACCTGTATAATGCAATTCCTTTCTACACTACAATGACACCATTTTGTGCCATTACTGCATCGTGTTTCTTAATGCATTTTTGCACCCACAGTAGGCATGACCACAGACTACTACAAATCTACAAAGTCTAAAGATGCATATCCACAAATTGCAATCTGCAATGTATTTAATAAGTAAATCATGACCAGATTTGATATATTGTAGGAGTGTAGGGATGGTGCAATATAAAAAGCTCTAATAATGTAAAACATTACATTAATAGAGTAAAGAAGAAAGAGCATAATTTTGGTACATGCAGAAATAACCACATCTATAAAATCAACTCCAATTTAAAAGTCATAAAAAATTCCCTAGCAAACTAGAAATAGGAGAGATTTTTCTTAACTCAAACATAATGAATTATGGAGGGTTTATGGCTTGGTAAATCTAATACACATTTCCAACCCCTTTCCCAATACCTTTTTTTAATTATGTAGCTGAAAAGTTCATGGCTTGCTTTCCCAACCTTTCTTGCAGAGTACTGCCCTGGGTAGCTGGATCTACAGCAGCCATTTTGGGAACATTAAGAAAGGCCTATATCTAGACTTATTTTACATGAGAAAAGTAAGCTTCTATGTGTTTGAGACACTAGACTCTTGTCACACTTTCCATTACCTGCAACTAAACACATTAATAAGAAACACAGATTATCTGACAAAGACATACAATGATTTCCATAATTAATGTTGAATTTCTAGCAACATTGCCTTTAAAAATTAAGACATGGATGTCTATCATTACTGCTTTTATTTGTGATTATCTGACTTATCTTGTCAGTCTAGGATGACAAGAACAAGAACTAAAGTCTATGAGATTTTGAAAGGAAAAATTTGAACTGTAATTATCACAGAAAAATTGCAGTATTCGTAAAATATTGAATAGATATACAGGCAAATTATTACAGTTAATAAAAGGAATTCAACAAGACTATTGGATAGAAGACAAATATTAAAAACTCAATTGTATTTTTATACTCCCACAACAGTAAAATATGAGTTTTAAAAAGTAACAATAAGACCTCTGCTTCCAACTATGATGAAGTAACAATGTCTAAAATTAACTTCTTACTGCAAACAACTAGAAAACTGAAAAAATAGATCAAACACCTGTTTTCAGATATTGCAAAGTATACAGTATAAAGCTGTGATCCCCATAAGAGAAAATGAAGGAAATGAGCCTTACAAACACCATGGCTTTCTTCCAGAAGGCACAGTCTGGACTATGGTGGAATGAGAAGGATCATAAGCAGAGCATGGTGGTCTCACTGATCAAAGAGAAAAATATTTAAGTTTAGGGAGTCTAAGGTAGATAGAAGTTGCAAGGCAGAGTTCCAGAGATGGAGAAACGATTCCAAAAAAGAGCTCCAAAAATCTGTATATGAATCCCTTTAATCTGTTGCTAAATACTAAACTGTACATGTATACAGTAAAACTGCATGAGGCCAGGCATAGAGTGACCAGGATTATATGTAGAACTGCATAATTCCAAGCGGTCACACAGGGAAGGGGGCCATTTGAACTTCTGACCAACTGTAGCAGATGGTTGTTGATGATCACCAGGGCAGTCCTAGAGACTCAGAGAGCCACACATTAATGCGGGAACTAAATTAGCCCTAAAAACTAGTCAATATCTACCCTATCAATGTTTAAAAATAAGCCTCGGAAAGATCAAATTAATCTACAATAATTAAACTGTCTTTCAGAAAATGTCTAACAATCTGAAAGATTACAAAATCCAAGTACTCCACAGCGTAAAATTGCAATTACTAGCAACCAATAAAAAATAACCAAGAAAGCCAAGAAGCAAGAAATTATGACTCACAAGCAAAACAGTAAGTTCCATAAAATCTCAGCAAACTATGATTAAAAGTAATTTCATCAACCTGACAATGAACATCTGTTAAATACTGCAACTAACATCTATTTCATGTTGAAAAACATATATGCTTCCTTCAATCTACAGTACAAGAAAAGGATATCAGTTCTCTTTGCTTCATTCAAAAGTGAATGAAAAGGTACACATCCTAAAGGGAAAAAATAAATTTGTTTTTATTTACAGTATTAATGTATGTAGTAAATTCTAATGGGACTTTTAAAAACTACGCAAAATTATAAGTGGGTTTAACAAAGTTGCAGGACAAAAGTCAATATACAAATATCGATTGTTCTACATTCCAGCACAAACAATTGGAACTTGACATTTAAAACATATTATTTATAATACCATGCCAACCAGAAAATATTTAGGGTTATATTTAGCAAGACATTTGCAAGAAATTTACGAGGGAAAGGAAAAATAATCTAAATAAATGGGAAAATGTAGTGCATTTCATGAATTAGAAGTCTCAAAAATGTCAGTATTTCAATGCTCTTCCAGTTGATCTACAGATTCAAAGCATTACCAATCAAAATCCCACCAAGTTTTTTTAATTGACAACCTGATCCTAATTTTTGAAAAATACCAATGACGTAGAAAAGCCCAAACAATTTTGAAAAAGAAAAACAAAGCTGGAGAATTTTATATTACTTGAATTTAAAATTAACTATAATGGTACAATAATCAAGATAATGTAAAATTGGCATTTTGATAGAGATAGAATTAGAGAAAAGAATAGAAAGTTGAGAAATAAATCCAAACGTATATGCTCAACCAATTTTTGACAAAGGTGTCAAAATAATTTAATACAGAGAGAATAGTCATTTCAACAATTGGACTAAAGCAAATTGGATATCTATATGGAAAATAGTGAACACTAACCCTTATCTCATACCATACACAAAAATTAACTTGAATGATTAATAGACCTAAATATCAAATTTAACACCACAAAACTTCTAGGAAATTATAAAAACTACAAATAGCATTTTCTTCTAAAAGAAAACAGAATAAAATATTTGTGACTTTGGGATAGGCAAGCATATCTTAGCTAGGACACAAAAAGCAGAAAATGTAAGTTTAAATAGTTTACTGGAGTTTATTAAAATTTTAAAAATCTGTGTTTTAAAAGGTACTCAAGAAAACCTAAAGATAGGCCACTGACTTGGAATAAATATTTGTGATTTACACATCTAACAAGAGATTTTTATCCAGAATATATCAAGGGCTTGTAGATGTGAACTATAAGAGACAAACAAACCAATTTTTTAACTAAACACAAATTTTATAAGAATTTCATAGAACAACATACACACAGAGCCAATAAGCACATGGAAAGATGCTTTACATCAGTAGAAATACAAAAATGGGCTTTAAAACCACAATTTGATATCAACAAATACATATAAAAGTGACTAAAATTCAAAACACTGACAACTTTACACATTGTTGAAGCTATAGGGCAAAAACCCTCATATTTTGCTGGTGGAAATGAAAAAAACTGTACAGCCACTTTGAAAAACAGTTTTGGAGTTTCTTAAAATGCTAAACATACACCTCACATGTCACCTTACTATTCCACTACTATATATGTACCCCAAAAGATGAAAATGTAATTAATCTAAAGAGTTGTGCATAAATGTTTACAGCATTTTAAAAGATAATAGCCTAAACCTGGAAATAACCGGTATTCATGAACAGGTGAATAGACAAATAATTTGGAAAGAACTACAATCAAATTATTGATATATACAAAATCATGAGTAAATCTCAAAAAACATTATGCTGTGTGACAGAAGCTAGACATAAACCATATGATTCTGTTTGTATAAAACAATGGAAAAAAAATTTGATCTATTCTTACAGAAGACATATCATTGCTTACCCGTGGGCAGAAGAGATGATTGGGTGGACTGGGAAAGAGAACAAGGGATTGTTTTTAATAATAAAAATGCTTGGCCAGGCGCAGTGGCTCACGCCTGTAATCCCAGCACTTTGGGAGGCCGAGGCAGGTGGATCACGAGGTCAGGAGATTGAGACCATCCTAGCTAACATGGTGAAACCCTGCCTCTACTAAAAATACAAAAAATTAGCCAGGTGTGGTGGCGGGCACCTGTATTCCCAGCTACTCAGGAGGCTGAATTAGGAGAATCACTTGAACTGGGAGGCGGAGCTTGCAGTGAGCTGAGATCGAGCCACCTGCACTCCAGCCTGGGTAACAGAGTGAGACTCTGTCTCAAAAAAAAAAAAAAAAAATTTATTATCTTGACTGTGGTGGTGATTATGTGAGTGATACGTTTTTCAAAACTCATCAAATTACACAAGTGATAGGTTCTGGTTATATTATGTTATTAAAGCTGACTTCAGAGAAAATAATTACAGTTGCCACAAAAATGTAGGGTACCTAGCAATAACATTAACAAAACATATGCAAGAACTTGGTATAAAAAAAATCAAAATTTGAAGTTATTTAAAAAGATCCACATAAATAGATGTATATACTATGTTCATGAATAGAAAGACAGAATATAGTGAAGATGTAGTTTCTCCTCAGTTAAGCTACAAATTAAGTGCAATTTCTATCAAACCTAACAGTTTTATTTTTTGTAACTCAAACTTATTTCAAAATGTATATGGAAGTATTAAGGGCCTGGATACTAAAAACAAACAGAAGTCAGAAAAAGTAAAAAGTAGTGTTAGAGAGAGGTTTCCTAACAGATATCAAGATTATTTTAAAACTAAAATTATTTAACACTGTATTTGGTCTTGGCACAAGGATAGGCCAATAAACTGGTGGAAATAAGCTCAAAGAAGATCCCGGTATACTTAAAAATTCCACGAAGTGTCATTGCAAGACAACAAAGAATGAATGGATTATATCATTAATAGTCCTAGGGAAATTAAATAACCATCTAGGAAAAAAAAATGGGCTCCACTTCATGCCATATGCATTACACATTCCAGTTGCATCAAAGACCAAAATGTGAAAGGTAAAAATTTAAAACACTTATTAGAATATCCTAATAATCTTTGAGTTGGGAAGCTTTTGTACACAAGACAAAAACTACAAGCTATAGGGAAAAATAAATTGATACATCTGACAACATTAAAGAAAAAATTGTCCATCAAAATATTTTTTAATTGATGTTTCAGGATTTTATTCCTATGTTAAAAAAAAATACTCCAAAATTTAGGAGCTAGCTTAAAAACAGCAATCATTTTATTTGTTCACAGATATGCAGTGTGGGCTGGGCTCAGCTGAGCCTTTTGCTGGTATTGTCAGTGGTCATTCATGTGGCTGCAATCTTCTGCTGGGTTGATGAGGGCTGGATCAGTTGGGTTGCTGACATGGCTGGCCTGCTCTATCTCTTTAAGTGATTCTGGGTGTCAGCCCACTGTATGACTTCTTTACATGGTCTGTCTAGCAGTGGTTTCTTCCATGGTGGCTCAGGACTCTCAAGTACAAAAGTCAAATATGCCAGGTCTTCTTGAGACAGAACTTGCACAAAACTTGCACAACTTCTTCTCTCTTGGATTCTACCAGGTAAAGCAACTCATAATTGATATACCATTTTAGACCCTCAAGACTGACAAAAAGTAAAAAAGTCTTACCAAGTGTTAGTGATGGTGTGGAGACTGCTGGTGGAAGTGTAAATTGTTACAAGAGGTTTTAGAGGTTGATCAGCCAACATTTTATAAAATTTTAAAACCACATAGTTCCACAACTAACAATTTCACTGTTATGTGATATGACCTAGAAAAGTCTTATGTACATACACAAGGAGACAAATACAAAAATGTTCACAGTAGCTTTGTTTGCAATAGAAAAACTAGAAAACTAAGTCTATTAATGTGAGAATGGACAAACTGTGGTAAAGTCATGCAATGGAATAGTATACAGCAATGAAAATAAAGTAGAACCACATATATTAATATGGGAAAAATAACCAAAAACACAATGTTAGGTAAAAAAAAGTAAGTTGCCAGGATAGATAGATATATAGTATGATACTAAAATATGCAAAATGATACTATATATTATTTAGCAATACACATTTAAGTGGTAAAAGTATGAAAATATATAGGAGGTCAAACAACAAATTAAAAATAGTGGTTACCTTGAGGCATGATCTAATGCAATGAAATTATCATACCATGCATGAAAGAGCTTCATCTGTATTTTTAACGCTTTCTTTGTTAGACTGCATAGTAAATGCAGAAAAGAAGTCTTTTAAAAAATATTTTTGTAAGTATGAAGTATATCATAATATAAATAAGCAAAATAAATAAAACACCATGAAGAAAAGTATTGAACATCATAGCCTACGGTGATCATGTTGGCTTACTTAGAGCTTAGAAAGATAGATCTTAGAAGAATCAGTAGAAAGTCGTTCCGGAATAAATGGGAGAAAATGTAGTCACTAGTCATAAATCTTTGCCTATATCTACTAAACTGCCAGAGGCTTTTCTCAAAGAAGACAATCATACAGCTCACTAAAGGGGTCTTTTCCTCTAGGATTATGTATCATCTTTATTAAAACAATATTCTATGTGTGATGAAATTAAATTAATAGCCAAAGTTAGGTCTTGCCTATCCCATCTAAGACCAGCCTGGTTTATAGCAACATGAATATTTATAAAATACGTATCTCATTATCAGACAAAAAGATATGCGTGCAAAGATATCAATGATCTTCTCTCCAAAACTGTAGAATGGAAATGTTTCCAAGCTAGAATACAAAGTTTCTTCTCCCCTAGAAAACGCCCTGTGGAGCACGCATGCACTCATTTTCTTCATTCCGCTTTAGGGATGTTTGATACAATGAAGAATCTGCCATATAATGAGATAATGTGTTCAAAGTAAATACAGATACAGCCAGTAGATTCGTCTGTTTCTGGATCATGTTTAATAGCATGTGTTCTTTGTGTTTAGAGAGAATGTGTGATGAAAAATATGTAATTATGCTCTAGGGCCAGGGCATGGTCACTCACACCTGTAATTCTTGCACTTTGGGAAGCCAAGGAAGGAGTACAGCTTGAAGCCAGAAGTTCAAGAATAGCCTGGGAAACGTAGTGAGACCTCATCTCTCCCAAAAAATAAAAAGAAAAACTAGTCCAGCATGGTGGCACACACCTGTAATCCCAGCTATTTGGAAGGCTGAGGAAAGAGGATTTTTGTGCCCAGAAATTCAAGGTTACAGTGAGCCATGATTGCACCACTGAACTCCAGCCTGATCCAC